>NC_045548.1:70609295-70713826 GCF_009769535.1 Thamnophis elegans
TTCAAGGCAGGCGGCCCAAGGCTGGACTCTCTCGGCCCCGGAGCGTCATCTCTGGACTGGTGTCCGTCCGACCGCCCTGCCCCGATGGCCTCCCAAGGCTGCAGCGGTCCCCGACGGGCAGAAAGCGAGGACTTTTCCTTTTCTTGCGGGAGATCTTGAAGCGAGGCATGGCCTCCCCCGAGGCGGGGGGCGGGTGTGTGTCTGTGTGTCGGTGGTCGGCTGGGTGGCTCAGTGGCTAAGACGGCTGAGCTTGTCGATCAGAACGGCCGGCGGTTCGAACCCCTAGGACAGCAGGGGGTTGGACTAGATGACCTCCAAGGTCCCTTCCAGCTCGGCGACTGTACCCAAATGCAGAGTCGGAGCCGAAGGCGGCGGCGTGGGGGGGGTGTTGTTGGATGGATCCGCTCCGGGGCTACTCGGCCGTTTTCTCCGCAGCCGGAGAGGCGGCGGGATGCATCACCGGCTCCTGCAACCCGCCGCCCTCCGTCCTCTTGGCGCTCCCACGCCGCGGGTGGACCAGCCGGCTCCCCCCAGTCACGCGCCACAGCCGCCGCGCCAGCCTCCCTCAAGACGCCGGGCTGCGGAGGGGGGGAGAAGCCGAGGAAGATACCGGACGGGACCGAGCGAGCGTCGGGACGGGGCCCCCCCGAACCGAGGCAGGTTCGTCTCCGAAACACTTGCCTCTCCCGGGGGCAGGACTTTGCAGAACCGACACCCCCCTCCGGCTCTCGGCAAAGTTGCTGCGCGCTCCGGGCTGGCCCCTCAGTCCCCGGACCGCCGTCTGCTGGCCGAGCTCGGCTGCTTTGCTTCGATTCCCTGCAGCCCGGAACGGTCGGTGGAAATCCGAGCCGGCGAAGGGACGATTCGGCCGGGCATCTCCTCGCCCAGCCGCCTCTTCGCTTGGGAAGGGCAGAACCCAGCGCGGTCAGCTGATGGCCCGCTGACGTCAGGCTCTCGGCTCGGCTCCCCTGGGCGCCCACTTAAAGAAGTACCAGCCTCCTTCTCTTCCCCCTCCCTCCCTCCCTCCCTCCCTCTCCTCCCCTCCTCTCCCCGACGCTCCCCTCCCCAGCGAAGAAGCGGCGGCTTGCCCGCGTGGACTCCGTTCACACCTGGCCCATCACGGGTCCCCTCCCCCCACCTGCTTGCTGGCCCAAAAAGTCCGGCTCGGAGGTTCTCCCCGCCAGGCAGAACGCTCAGGTGCGCAAACTTGGTCGCTTGGCTTTTGAAAGGAGGCTGCAGAAGAGATGTTTGTGGAGTTTTAGTGGGCAGGAGAATAATTTTTTTAAAAAAAAGTCGATCCGAGTTGGAATCGGTTCAGCTCAGGGCGGTCGGCAGCTTGGAAACGAGGCGCCCTGGAGAGAGGGGGGGGGAGGTGCAGAGAGAGGGAGAGTTAGAGAGGGAGAGGGGGATAGATATACCAAGAGAGGGGGGGGAGAGGGGGAGATAGAGAAGGAGTGAGGGGGAGAGATACGGAGAAAGAGGGGAGAGATAGAGAGAAAGAGGGGAGAGATAGAGAGGTAGAGGGGAAGAGATATACCACAAGAGGGGGAGAGAGATACAGAGAGAGGGGAGGGAGAGGAATTGGGTATGTTTGAGCCCTGCGTAAACTTTACCATGTTTTTGGTTTGGTGCCTGAAGTTGGTCTGGCATGAAAGATAAACAAGACCTCAATCATCCTAGAGGACCAGGAGTTGAGCCTTAAATTACAGTGAAGACGATTCTGAGTGAGGATGATTTCTTTACCCGAGGATGATATCAATTTTCCAGAGATGGTGGGTCTCCTTGGTTTGGGGCAGGCCATCCATCCATGAATCCATCCATCCATTTATTACACAAAGGAAATAGCAATAGCATTTGTACTTATATACCACTTTACAGCCCTCTTTAAGCGGTTTACAGAGTCAGCATATTGCCCCCAACAATCTGGGTCCTCACTTTATCAACCTTGGAAGGATCCTGAGCCTGTCAGGATTGAACTAATGCCAATCAGCAGAATTAGCCCGAAATACTGCATTCTAACCACTGTGCTACCACAGCTCTGGTTAGAATGCAGTATTGCATTCTAAATTACCCCAAACTGGGTAAAAGCAGTTTTACCCCGTTTGGGATAATTTATCCAGGTTTGGAAAACACTGGATTAAGGCATCAAGATAGAAACCAGGAGATTGTGAGTTCTAGTCCTAACTGAGACATCAAGCCAGCTGTGTAGCCTTGGACCAGTTCCTCTTTCTCAGCCCCAGGAAGAGAACAATGGCAAGCGCCTTCTGAAATCTTTCCAAGAAGGCTTTAGGGACTAGTCCAGGGAGTCTTCAGGAGTCAAAGATGACTCAAGGGCACAAGGAAGGGAAGGAAAGGGAAGAGGGAAGGGAAGAGAGAAGTGGGGAAGATAAGGAAAGGAAAGAGGAAAGGGAAGAGAAGGAAAGGAAAAAGAGAAGGGAAGGGAAGAGAGAAGTGGGGAAGGAAAGGGAAGAGAGAAGGGAAGGGAAGAGAGAAGTGGGGAAGAGGAAGGAAAGGAAAGGAAAGGAAAGAGGGAAGGGAAGGGAAGAAAAGGGAAGAGAAGGAATGGAAAGAGAGAAGGGAAGGGAAGAGAGAAGTGGGGAAGAGGAAGGAAAGGAAAGAGGGAAGGGAAGGGAAGAGAGAAGTGGGGAAGGGAAGAGAAGGGAAGGGAAGAGAGAAGTGGGGAGAGGAAGGAAATGAAAGGAAGGGAAGAGGGAAGGGAAGGAAAGAGAGAAGTGGGGAAGGGAAGAGAAGGGAAGGGAGGAGAGAAGTGGGGAAGATAAGGAAAGGAAAGAGGAAAGGGAAGAGAAGGAAAGAGAAGAGAGAAGGGAAGGGAAGAGAGAAGTGGGGAAGGAAAGGAAAGAGAGAAGGGAAGGGAAGAGAGAAGTGGGGAAGAGGAAGGAAATGAAAGGAAAGGAAAGAGGGAAGGGAAGGGAAGAGTGAAGTGGGGAAGGGAAGAAAAGGGAAGAGAAGGAATGGAAAGAGAGAAAGGAAGGGAAGAGAGAAGTGGGGAAGAGGAAGGAAATGAAAGGAAAGGAAAGAGGGAAGGGAAGGGAAGAGTGAAGTGGGGAAGGGAAGAAAAGGGAAGAGAAGGAATGGAAAGAGAGAAGGGAAGGGAAGAGAGAAGTGGGGAAGGGAAGGAAAGAGAGAAGGGAAGGAAAGAGAGAAGTGGGGAAGAGGAAGGAAAGGAAAGGAAAGAGGGAAGGGAAGGGAAGAGAGAAGTGGGGAAGGGAAGAGAAGGGAAGGGAAGAGAGAAGTGGGGAGAGGAAGGAAATGAAAGGAAAGGAAAGAGGGAAGGGAAGGAAAGAGAGAAGTGGGGAAGGGAAGAGAAGGGAAGGGAGGAGAGAAGTGGGGAAGATAAGGAAAGGAAAGAGGAAAGGGAAGAGAAGAGAAGGAAAGGGAAGAGAGAAGGGAAGGGAAGAGAGAAGTGGGGAAGGGAAGAAAAGGGAAGAGAAGGAATGGAAAGAGAGAAAGGAAGGGAAGAGAGAAGTGGGGAAGAGGAAGGAAATGAAAGGAAAGGAAAGAGGGAAGGGAAGGGAAGAGTGAAGTGGGGAAGGGAAGAAAAGGGAAGAGAAGGAATGGAAAGAGAGAAGGGAAGGGAAGAGAGAAGTGGGGAAGGGAAGGAAAGAGAGAAGGGAAGGAAAGAGAGAAGTGGGGAAGAGGAAGGAAAGGAAAGGAAAGAGGGAAGGGAAGGGAAGAGAGAAGTGGGGAAGGGAAGAGAAGGGAAGGGAAGAGAGAAGTGGGGAGAGGAAGGAAATGAAAGGAAAGGAAAGAGGGAAGGGAAGGAAAGAGAGAAGTGGGGAAGGGAAGAGAAGGGAAGGGAGGAGAGAAGTGGGGAAGATAAGGAAAGGAAAGAGGAAAGGGAAGAGAAGAGAAGGAAAGGGAAGAGAGAAGGGAAGGGAAGAGAGAAGTGGGGAAGGAAAGAGAAGGGAAGGAAAGAGAGAAGTGGGGAAGGAAAGGAAAGAGAGAAGGGAAGGGAAGAGAGAAGTGGGGAAGAGGAAGGAAATGAAAGGAAAGGAAAGAGGGAAGGGAAGGGAAGAGGGAAGTGGGGAAGGGAAGAAAAGGGAAGAGAAGGAATGGAAAGAGAGAAGGGAAGGGAAGAGAGAAGTGGGGAAGGAAAGGAAAGAGGGAAGGGAAGAGAGAAGTGGGGAAGAGGAAGGAAATGAAAGGAAAGGAAAAAGGGAAGGGAAGAGAGGTGGGGAAGGGAAGGAAAGAGGGAAGGGAAGAGAGAAGTGGGGAAGGGAAGAGAAGGGAAGGGAAGAGAGAAGTGGGGAAGAGGAAGGAAATGAAAGGAAAGGAAAGAGGGAAGGGGAGGGAAGAGAGAAGTGGGGAAGGGAAGAACAGGGAAGAGAAGGAAAGGAAAGAGAGAAGGGAATAGAGAAGTGAGGAGGGGAAGGGAAGAGGGAAAGAAAGGAAAGGCAAGGAAAGAGAGAAGCAAAGATAAGGGACAAAGTGGGGAAGGAAAGGAAAGTAAGGAAAAAGGGAATGGAATGGAAGAGAGAAGTGGGGAATGGAAAAGAAGGGAAGGAAAGAGGAAAGGGAAGGAAAGAGAGAAGGGAAGAGAGAAATGCAGGAGAGAAGGGAAGGGAAGGAAAGAGGGAAGGAAAGGAAAGAGAAAAGGGAAGGGAAGAGAGAAATGCAGGAGAGAAGGGAAGGGAAGGAAAGAGGGAAGGAAAGGAAAGAGAAAAGGGAAGGGAAGAGAGAAATGCAGGAGAGAAGGGAAGGGAAGGAAAGAGGGAAGGAAAGGAAAGAGAAAAGGGAAGGGAAGAGAGAAATGCGGGAGGGAAGGGAGAAGTAGGGAAGGGAAGGGAAGAGAGAAGTGGGGAAGGGAAGGGAACGAAAGAGAAGGAACAGAAAGGGAAGAAAGAAGAGAAGGGAAAAGAGAAGTGAGGAAGGGAAGGAGGGAGGGAGGGGGGAGGGAGGAGCTTTGGAGAGAATTGGATTAGAAGCCGGAGTTATTAGGGATTCTAATTGCAGAGTTCCAAACTCTGCCTCTGGAAATCTCTTCTTGCTTGTCCTTTCTAGTTGGACAGTGAAAGAGAAAGACAGCCCAGCCTGGTTGAGAGAGAGAGAGAGAGCAAGGGGAAGGAGTGGACAGGTGCTTAATGCAGGGAGAAGCTGCTGCAGATCCTCCTTACTGCAGAAGGAAGAAGACACCAGCTGGCCGAAATTCTGCTCCCTACTGCAGAAAAATGGAACCTGGAGGGTTTCTAGTTTGTGCAAAGAGGAGGCACTGCAAAGAGGGAGCATCCCTAATGCTCATGTCTTTGCCTTTAACAAGGGGTGGGAAGAGATGGCTTGAGAAGGAGGGAGGGAGATGGGATAGGATGGAGGAAGGAAGAAAGGTAAATGAGGGAAGGAGGGGAAGGAAGGGAGGGAAGGAAGGAAGGAGGGGGGGAAGGAAAGAAGGAGGGAAGGAGGGGAAGGAAGGAAGGAAGGAAGGAAAAAAGGAAGGAATCTACCTCAGAGGTCTTCTAATCTAACCCATCTGGTTTTAAAAACCTCCAATGATAGAATACACACAATTCTGGGAGGCCAGCTATTCCATTGAGTAATTGTTCTCCCCATCAGGAAATTTCTCCTCACTTCTACTGCAGGATCTCTCTTTCTCCTCCTCTTCTGAACTCTGAGCCCCATTTCTTTAGAGAAAGGAAGCTTTCCAACCTGTTCTCCTGAGCTGATCATAGAATGGAATGGAATAGAATAGAATAGGATTATTCATTGGCCAAGTGTGATTGAGCACACAAGGAATTTGTCTTCAGTGCATAAGCTCTCATTGTACATAAAAGCTATAAGCGATCAATCGTGATCATAGTCATCATAAAAATACATTCATCATAAATCATAAGATACACTTAGTGAGAGTCATGAGATGTTGTAATATAGTTCCTTTTGTAGGTGTGTGTCACCCATTGTCCAGTTCATACTAGGGCATGCAGAGTCACGCTGAACCACACAGGAGAAAACAAACTCCTAGAACGCCATAACATCCTGATAGTGCATAACATAACATTCTGAGATGTGCCCTACCATTGACGCCCAGGATTTGACCATATATAGACTGAGCAGTAGATTAGAAATTGTACTTTTACAGGCTGTTTTTACTCACATGCTATTGCTCCTCCTGCCTTTGTCCTATCTCAATAAAAGGGGCTCTCAGACCCCAAGTCTGGGTCGCTCCATCCCGAGAAAGGTGGTGTCCTGTCTTTTCTCAACATTGGCCTCATGGGCGAACCACGGGAATGTTACAGGGTACGAAATAAGCAATCAACATAAATCATGCCAGGAAACTAAATAAAACAATAAAGATATAAGCAACAAAGTTATAGTCATAAGTAGAAAAAGATATAGGTAATAGGAAAGATGAGAAGAAGAAGAATAGTAATAGTTTTGACAGTGTTGTAGGAATTTGTTGTTTGGCAAAGTGATGTCATTCGGGGAAAAACTGTCCTTGTGTCTAGTTGTTCTGGTGTGCAGTGCTCCAAAGCGTCATTTTTTGAAGGTAGGAGTTGAAACAATTTATGTCCAGGATGTGAGTCTGTAGATATTTTCATAGCCCTCTTTTTGACTCGTGCAGTGTACAGGTCCTCAACGGAAGGCAGGTTGGTAGTAATTATTTCCCCCTGCAGTTCTAATTATCCTCCGAAGTCCGTGTCTGTCTTGTTGGGTTGCAGAGCCAAACCAGACCGTTATGGAGGTGCAGATGACAGACTCAATGATTCCTCTGTAGAACTGGATCAGTAGCTCCTTGTACAGTTTGAGCTTCCTGAGTAGAAAGAACATTCTTCGTTGTGCTTTTGGGAAGGAAGAATTGGAAGGAGTTATTTAGACCTTGGCTGGCAACATCTAGGTGAGGTGATTGGCATACAAGTCAAACAAAGAAATCTACTGTCTAGGAGAAGGACCCAAATTCAGCATCCACACAAGATATGGTGTAGTCTAATTAAAGATACACAGCAAAATGGAACCTACCCATCACCTCTCTGGGTAATGATACTACTATTGAACCATTCTTACTATTGGTTGAACATTGCCACCTTCATAGTTGGCTTTCTCTGTGTCTTTTCCAAATACTCTGGATCCTTTTTTAAAGTATGGTATCCAATTTGGACAAGATATTTAAGATGGGAGATACACAGTGGCTCAGTGGCTAAGACACTGAGCTTGTCAATCAGAAAGATCGGCAGTTTGGCGGTTTGAATCCCTAGCACCGCATAATGGAGTGAGCTCCTGTTACTTGTCACAGCTTCTGCCAACCTAGCAGTTCAAAAGCATGTAAAAAATGCAAGTAGAAAAATAGGAACCACCTTTGGTGGGAAGGTAACAGTTTTCTGTGGGCCTTTGGCATTTAGTCATGCTGGCCACATGACCACAGAGATGTCTTCGGACAGTGCTGGTTCTTCAGCTTTGAAATGGAGATGAGCACCACCCCCTAGAGTCAGGAACAACTAGCACATATGCGTGAGGGGAACCTTTACCTTTAACATTATTTAAGATTGGATCACGGAATCTGAACGATTGAAATTATTTTAACCCCAATTTGGAAATGACACTTCTGATAATGCAGCCTAATTGCATTTTTTAAATTTAAAAAAAAACCAGTCATGCCATCAAAATACAGATATTTGGGGAAGGGGCCCATTTATTTGGTTTAAATATCTAATTTGAACGAGTTTTGATTGAGTCCCTGAGACAAATCGAGAAATCAATTCCAGTTGTTGAGTTGAACCAAATGTTTTCAAAAGATTTCTGATTCATAGGCAGCTGCAAGAACTTTATTTTAAGGAAATCAGTTCAGAGGACCAGTTCAAATCAGTTGGATAATTCAGTTTGGATGGCTGGACAGAATTGGATTGATTTCTCAAACTGAATCAATAGGATAAATATAGACTGAGATATAAATAGAGATAGAAGCAAAGCTATGTATCACTTTGGATTATGAACAACAAAAGAAGACATGATAGATGCTTATAAAATTTACAGACATGTGCAAAATGCCAATTTTGGAAATGTTTGTGGAGAAAATATATACAGAGATGTTTTCTTCTCATAAAACCAAGAATCATTACATGATGCTAGAGATTAGGGTGAGGGAAAGATTCAAGGCAGACGAAAGGAATCTTTCTATGCCTCTAACAGGGATTTTGTTGCATGAGGTTAAAATAAAAGGTAAAGGTTCCCCTTGTACATATGTGCTAGTCGTTCCTGACTCTAGGGGGCAGTGCTCATCTCCGTTTCAAAGCCGAAGAGCCAGGGCTGTCTGAAGACATCTCTGTGGTCATGTGGCTGGCATGACTAAACGCCGAAGAAACACGGAACACTGTTACCTTCTCACCAAAGGTGGTCCCTATTTTTCTACTTGCATTTTACATGCTTTCGAACTGCTAGGTTGGCAGAAGCTGGGACAAGTAACAGGAGCTCACTCCATTATGCGGCGCTAGGGATTCGAACCACTGAACTGCCGACCTTTCTGATCGACAAGCTGAGCGTCTTCACCACTGAGCCACCTCATCCCTTGAGGTTAAAATAGATCTCTAAGAAGAGAAGATTTACAACATCCTATATGGGTAGTTCTTGAATTACAGCCACAATTGGGACTTGAATTACAGTTAGGAAGCAAATGCTTGTTATGTCAGTTGTGTCCAATTTTACAACTCTTTTTGCCATGGTTATTAAATGAATCACAATTGTTAACAGATTAATAGAGTTGGAAGGGACCTTGAAAGTCATCTAGTCCAAACCCCTTGCCCAGGCAGGAGACCCTACACCATTTTTGACAGATGGCAGTCCAGTCTCTTCTTGAAAGCTTCCAGTGATGAAGCTCCCGCAACTTCCGAAGGCAACTTCTGTTCCATGGGTTGATTGTTCTGTCAGGAAATTTCTCCTTATTTCCAGGTTGAATCCCTCCTCGATCGGTTTCCATCCATTATTCCTTGTCTGGCCTTCAGCTGCTTTGGAAAGTAGCATGATCCCGTCCAGTGGTGGGTTTCAAAAATTTTTTAGAACCTCTTCTGTAGGTGTGGCCTCCTTTGTGGAAGTAGATTGCCAGCCATGTGACCAGGTGGCAGTGGCTTGCCAGCCATGTGACTGGGTGGGCATGGCCAACTTGTAAAATGTGGTGAAACCCCCTTAACAACGCTCTTGCTTAGCAGCCAAAATGTTGGCCCAGAAACTCTGGCATTTGAAGCATAGAAGTCTTAAAGATGTCAAGTTACAAGACCCTTGCACCCCTAACCCTTTAGAAAAAAAAACTCCAGGGGTGTTCAAACTTGACAGCTTTAAGACTTGTGGACTTCAACTCCCAGAATTCCTCCTCTCGCTCTTCATCTTGATGATGTGCGGATGGGTGGGGGGAGGGAGATGGAACCAGATCTAAATGGCACTGTAGGTTTGTGGAACCTCTTCTATAGAAGAGGTTAGAACTGGCAGGAACTCACCCCTGATCCCGTCTCCCTGGCATGTGACTCTGGATGGCATACCCAGTTAAGACACAATTAAAAGCACCCATTCAAGCACGCAAACACAGACCCTTTTTTTCCTGCAAAATATGCCTGCCCGTCCTTGAGCTGATGATTTCCATTCAATACTCTGTTCAGGCATTTCCTCTGTTGCCCCACAGTTTCAGCAATTGTTTTCAAACAGAAGGAAGCAAAAGGAAAGCTGTCGGCAGAGAACCAGCCATTGTTTTCACCTGTATTGGGCTAAATATTGCATGCAGAGAAGGTACTTGGAGTGATTAAATCCCAGATACTCTGTACACAAAGTTTGCTAAGCATAATTTACCCTCTTGTTTTGTGCTTTGAGACTAAGAGAAAAAGTGGACAATGCTTTCTAATGCTGCATGCTTTTAGTGTGTGTTTGCCTCTCAGTCTCTGTGTGTGTGAGTGTGTGTGAATGTTTGTGTATAACAGGTGGGTTGCTGCCGGTGTTACTGCTGGTTTGATTTGTGCGTGCTCCGCATGTTGCTTGCGCATGTGCAGTTGCCTGTAAATTGTTCTGCACATGTATAGAACATTATAAAATGACCAAAAAATATGCCGGGAATGGCATGGGCAACCAGGGAACCAGTTCAGGGGCATGGCCAGCCTGCCATCCCTATCAGTTTAGTGACCCAGTCCCAATTTCCTCTACCAGTTTGCCCGAACTGGTGTGAACCAGTAGCAACCCACCTCTGGTGTATAACTGAGAACCAGAAAGGGGAAGAAAGGAAATAGATCAAAGAAAGGAAGTAGATCAACCCCCCCTCCCCTCAGGGAGGGGAATTCTGGGAGTTGAAGTCCTCACATCTACAGATTAACAGAATTAGAAGGGACCTTGTAGGTCATCTAGTCCAACCCACCCCCCAAGCAGGAGACCCTATAGAGTGGTGGGATTCAAATAATTTAACAACCGGTTCTCTGCCCTAATGATTTCTTCCAACAACCAGTTCACCAAACTGCTCAGAAAATTAACAACCTGTTCTCTCAAAGTGGTGAGAACTGGCTAAATCCCACCACAGATCCTATGCCATGTCTGACCAATGACAGTCCAGTCTCTTCTTGAAAGCCTCCAGTGATGAAGCTCCCACAATTTCCAAAGGCAAGCATTCCATTGGTTGATTGCTCTCACTGTCAGAAAATTTATCCTTATTTCCAAGTTGAATCTCTCCTTGTTCCATTTCCATCCATGATTCCTTGTCTGGTCTTTGGGTGCTTTGGAGAATAGGTGGACCCCTTCCTCTTTTTGGCAGCCCCTCACATATTGGAACACTGCTATCATGTCTCCCCTGGTCCTTCACTTCACCTCATCTTCAAGCAACCAAGTTGAGAAACACAGAAGTAGAACATTTCCCTCCCCCTCCTCCCAATCTTTACGTTTCTGGCTTGGATACCGTATTTCTACTTGGGTGCGATTTTTGTGCTGTATCATAATTATTTCTGCTTGGTGGCTGTGACAGATTGTTCGGATGAGAGCTGTTCATTCTTCACTTCCCCGAATGGCAGAGTTTCAAAGGAGCTGCGTCGCCACTGCCCTTTTTGGGATTCATATTTGCAACCGACTCCGACAATTGTTAAGCAACAGTAACATAAGACAAAGTCTGACCTGTAAGGATGAAGGTCTCGGCCAGGATTCTGCCAGGAAACCCACCCAATGAAATATGTTTCTCCAGTGTATGTTCCTCTCATTCGCTTTTCCGTAATATACTTCCCTGCAAGATGATGGTTCTCTTTGGATAGTATATTTACTTGTTGTGGCCCAGCAGGAGCTGTTGGAGCTGCAAACAGACTCCGCCAGCGAGGGGCCTTATGAGTTGGCTCTGGAAGAGGTGGAAGACCTTGGATAGGGTTCCGACTCCGCACAGGGCGCAGAGGCTGGTTGGCCACCTGGGGGCACCTGAGGCATGGAACAGTGGTGAAAGCTGAAGGGAGTGTGCTCCTGACGTCAGGCCTTGGAGTAGTGATGAGGAGACAAGGGAGGTGGTCCTGGATGCCCGGCAACGCCGGGTAGATCGACGTAGAGAACAGCTACGCAGATACAAAAGATAATTGGACCCAGGTGGTTGTAATTAGGCTCCTCTCAAGATTGTATTTAAGGAGGGACTTTGTCAGGAGTCTGGTTGCAGGATTCAACTTATTTCTTAACGCTGGAGAAGCTGTTATCTGTATCTGTCGAAGTCTGAATTGCTGCCAAGGTTCTTATCTGTTTGTCTGCTTGGGCTTTCAGCCACCAAGGTTTATGTTTCCTGCTAATAAAGTGCTGTGGCATTCCATCTAGGCTTGTCTCAGCATTCGTTACTGGACAGAGGAGGAGAACTCAGAACATTTACTTATCCATCAATTTGCCAATTTTATCTGTCCTTATTCCTAAATTTTCAGTTGGGCTAGAAACTAGGAGTCTGTGAGTCCCACTTTAGGCATTAAAACTGGCTGGATGACTTTGGGCCAGTCACCAGGAGACAGAGAGTTCTAGTCTTACCTTAGGCATGAAAGCTGCGGAGTGACTTTGGGACAGTCATTTTCAGCTGACGTAGGTGTTGGCGTAGAAACTAGGAGCCTGTGAATTCTAATCCCACTTTAGGCATTAAAACCGGCTGAATGACGTTGGGACAGTCACCAGGAGACAGAGAGTTCTAGTCCTGCCTTAGGCATGAAGGCCATGGAGTGACTTTGGGCCTGTCATTTTCCATTGATGTACCGTATTTTTCAGAGTATAAGACGCACCGGAGTATAAGACGTACCATGCTTTTGAAGAGGTAATTTTTTTTAAAAAAAAAGTTTTTGCACTCTGCAGGCCTCCCAAGCCCTCTGCATGGCTCATTTTTTGCAAAACAAGGGGGGGGGGCATGCAGAGCTTTGGGAGGCTCTTAGAGGGCTCCTGGGGGCTGGAGGGGCCTGTTTTTTGCTCTTTTTTGCCCTCCACAGCCCTCAGGAGCACTTTGCAAGCCTCCCAAACCTTCTGCACGTCCATTTTGCAAAGGGGGCAAGGTTTCAGTAGGCCAGCTGTATTCAATATAAGACACACCCAGATTTTCCACCCTCTTTTTTGAGGGGAAAAGGTGCATCTTATACTCCAAAAATATGGTAATGTGTTGACCTAGAAACTAGGAATCTCTGAATTGTAATCCCACCTTAGGCATCAAAACCGGCTGGATGGCTTTGGGCCAGTCCCCAGGAAATTTGAGAGTTCTAGTCCCACATTAGGCATGAAAGCTGACTGGGTGACTTTGAGTCAACTATCAGGAGACTGGGAGTTCTAGTCCTGCCTTAGGCACGAAAGCCGTGGAGTGACCTCGGGCCAGTCGTTCTCTTTCAGCCCAACCCACCTCAGAGAACTGTTGTGGGGAAAATAAGAGGAAGAAGAATAGAATAGAATAGAATTTTATTATTTGTATGCCGCCCTTCTCCGGGAGGACTCAGGGCGGCGAACAATTCAAGGGGGAAAAAAGGGGAACATAAAAAAAAAACAAATAATAAAAGTAAACAACAGTCGCACAACCATACATGTCGAGAGGGGAGGGAACTCATCACCCCCAGGCCTGTCGGCAAAGCCAGGTTTTGACGGCTTTTCGGAAGGCCTGAGAAAGGTGAGGGTCCGAATCCCTGCGGGGAATTCATTGCAGAGGGCCAGAGCTGCCACAGAGAAGGCCCTCCCCCGGGTAATAGCCAGGTGGCATTGGCTGGTAGATGGCACCTGGAGGAGGCCAACCCTGTGAGATCTAATGGGTCTGTGGGAGGTAATTGGCAGCAGGCGGTCTCTCAAGTACCCAGATCAAGAACGATGATGGCATGTACGTTCTCCACCTTGAGTTCTTTCTAAAGTAATAAAAGCAGAATACAAATCAAATCAATAAAATAGATAACATTTCAACCTGTTGAGCTCCCACCTGAAATTTAGAGAGGAACAAAATTTGTTCTCTCAGAAGAACCAGCTCCATCATCATGGAATGGGATGATACTCATATCATCTCCAAATTTGGAGTTGATATTTATTATTATTATTAATGTATCTTTGACTGCCAGAGATCAAAAACATTCCTGCCTTTGAGGGGACATTTGCCTCTGGCTCCATAGCTAATATGTCAAACCCTCTGAAGTAAACTCAATGATTCCATTATTAGGAGCCCCAGCAGCCCTGGCAAAAAGTTTCTCTTTTACCTCAGGCTAACAAGTCCGCCCAGCAGGGAGATGAGTAGTTGTCTGCAGTGACGTGCGGTGAGGATTATGGTTGGTGAGGCAAGAGCGCGGCAGCGGCAAGAAGCAACTTCCCCGCCACTGTGTCCGACAGGCATCTGGTGTTTATGTCCGCCATAAACATGAGACGCCTGTCGGACACAGCGGCGAGAACGTCCATGCTGCTGCTGCGCTCCACCGCCTGCCCCCATCTCCTCCGACCCCACCGGTGTGTCCGACAGGCCAGGTGTCTCGTGTTTATGGTAGACATAAACATGAGACGCCTGTCAGACACAGCGGCGAGAACGTCCCTGCTGCTGCCACACTCCACTTCCTGCCCCCATCTCCTCTGACCCCACCGGTGTGTCCGACAGGCCAGGCATCTCGTGTTTATGGTGGACATAAACGTGAGACGCCTGTCGGATACAGCAGCGAGAATGTTCCTGCTGCTGCCACACTCCACTGCCTCGCCCCCCACCTCCTCCGACCCCGCCGCTGTGTCCGACAGACCAGGCGTCTTGCGTTTGTGGCAGACATAAACAGACGCCTGTCGGACACAGCGGCGAGAATGTCCCTGCCGCTGCCGCGCTCCGCCGCCTGCCCTCCCGCCTCCTCCGACCCCACTGCTGTCTCCGACAGGCGAGGCATATCTCTCCCTCCCTCCCCCCTCCCTCCCTCCCTCTCTCTCTCTCTCTCTCTGCTAGCTCCATTCCCTCTTCCCTGTTGGAGCTCTCAGGTTGCCTTGATGCTGATCCTGATTCTCACGCCGCCACCTCCTCCTCCTCTGATTCGGCTGCTGGAGGGGCTGATGGCCCTCAGGCCACAACAATGCACAGGAGAAAGCTCGTTAGCCTTTTTTGAGGGTTTAAGTCCAGATGAACCACCTGAGGATTGCACTGATTAACACATTTAAAACAATTGGGCTGTAATTGCTTCGGAGAGCTCCCCGACGCCTCTAAAGCAGTCTTACCAACCCACTTCAGACTTTGATGGAAAGTAGCCATCTTTCTTCCTGGCCATGGCATTTCATGCTGGGATGTAGGAGGTGAGCTGAAATACACAAGTGGGAAGTTGCATCGTTAAGATTTGCAGTGGGCGAATAACAGTTTCACAGAATAGGATTCTGGAAGGAGAGCGAGGTACTGATTAATAGCAGCAGGGCTCCTCTGGGGCCAGATTGAACATTACGGCTTTTCGCAAAACTTTTTGCTTTCCAAATTGTTCCCAATCGTCCCTCTCCCTCACTTCCCTCCCCCCCCCAAATAAAAGGAAAACCAGCAGAGCGATTGTGAAAGAGCGCGCAAGAGACGAAGTTGCCTTCTGCTTCACAAAAGTGACGCGAGTGGCAGACTTCCCTTAGCTCTTTTGTTCACTCTTGATTGTGTTGTGCTCCCGTCTTTGCACAGAAGAAAAAAGTCTTTATTTCCGATGAAACCTGCTACGTTTAGTCATAGGGTATGGACCTGGGGTCCAGTACCTTTTGTCAATGAATTCTTAGAAGCATTGTGGCAAGCTACTTGCTGTCTCTGTAGCTTTTGATGGTGAGAGAGACAATGTCCAGTTCGGTCAACGTCAGGTTTCAGGTTTCAGGTTTCAGGTTTCATTTTATTTATATGCCGCCCTATTCCCTGCGGGACTCAGGGCGGCGCACAAACCCAAGGAGGGAAAGGGAAACACAAAAACTACAAATACAAGGCATTTAAAAACAACCAACAGCCACATGATTCGAGAGGGGAAGGGAACTCATCAACCCCAGGCCTGCCGACACAGCCAGGTTTTAACGGCTTTTCGGAAGGCCTGGAGAGAGGTGAGGGTCCGGATCTCTGCGGGGAGTTCGTTCCAAAGGGCCGGAGCCACCACAGAGAAGGCCCTCCCTTGGGTAGTAGCCAGATGACATTGGCTGGTAGATGGAACCCAGAGGAGGCCGACCCTGTGTGATCTAATGGGTCTTTGGGAGGTAATTGGCAGCAGGCGGTCTCTCAAGTACCCAGGTCCAATACCATGAAGGGCTTTATAAGTGAAACTATAACATGACTATAATAGGAACGTCTATGCCCGTGATGGTGAGCCTACGGCACGCGTGGCCAAAGTGGCATGGGGAGCCATGTCGCCTGGCATGCACAGCATCATCTGTTCCTCTTACAGGTTTCCTGTGCATGCAATGGTCAGCTGGCCTTCGTGTGTGTTGCAATGCGGGAATCTGGAAGAGCTAGTCTTCCATTTTCCAGTGTGAGCATGTGCACCAGCTAATTGTCATGCGTGCATGCACGCCAGTAACCAGAAGACCAACTGGTCACTGCACATGCATGTGCTGTAAACCAGAAGTTCATTTTCTGGTGTATGCATGTGCCCTGGACAGTTCCTCTTCTGGGTTGTGGCCCAGATGAGTGCGCATCCATGCTCCCTTTTCTGCCCTCGGTGTCGAAAAGGGTTGCCATCACTGATCTATGCTATTGGGATTCTGGGGCATCACACTATGGCGATTTTATCATGGTTTTACCCTAATTTAGCAATTTATATTGTCTGTTGTATCTGTGTTTGCATGTATAATGTATTTTATTAGGGCTGTATATCAGTGATTGAATGACCTCTGTAGAGGCCAGGTGCTGAATGAATGAATGAATGAATGAATGAATGAATGAATGAATGAATGAATGAATGAATGAAAAACCAAATCTACTGAACCGATTAGAAGAGGTTCCACCAGTGGACCCGGAAAGCAGGCCACACCTACAGAGGAGGTTCCAAAAAAATTTGAAACCCACTACTGTGTCTGGACTCACTTCCACAAATCGACCAAGACCTGGCTGTTCCGGCAGGCCTGGGGCTGTTGATTTTGTCCAGCCCCATCCTAAGTTGTGAATGTTGTGGACCTTTTTAATGTTGTTTTGTTTTTGTATGTCTTCCCCGTCCCTTTTTTACTTGTAAGCCGCCCTGAGTCTCTAGAGAGTGGGCGGCATACTAACTAACTAACTAACTAACTAACTAACTAACAAACAAACAAACAAACAAACAAACAAACAAACAAACAAACAAACAAACAAACAAACAAATAATGTCCGATAAACAGTGTGGATTCCAGGCAGACGAGCTGTATTCGAGAATTGGTCTGGCAAAGGTTTTGTATGCCCTCGTTTTCAATACAATGTTACCAGAGAAGAAGCTTTGCAAAATTAGTTAACAACTCTTAATGTCTTTTTTGCAATGCTGTTACAGTGAGCCCAGAGGCGGGGGGGGGGGGGGGCTTCATTTCTTTGGAAATGAACACTCCTGGGTCCTTGACAGAGTGAGGGTCGTCTAGGAGGTTGTATCCGCTTGTATTTGGTGTTCTGATTTTTGTTGCCAATGTGTAAGACCTAGCAGTTGTTGGTTGCGATTTGGAGTTGCCAATTGTTTGACCATTCTGACACATAGTCAGGATTGCTTTATAGGGCAGCATCATTGTCGGTGGTGTCAAATTGTTTTATGTCATCAGCGAAGAGGATGCAGTTGCTTATAATTACGTCACCTTTCCCCAATCTGCTCGTTCTAGATCTATTTAAATTGACCAACAGTAGTGCAAAGAATACAATCCTGTTTGTTTAGAAGACCCAAGAATGTAACAATATATTGCAGAGGATTACCTAGTCCAGGTGTGCATATTAGGAAAATGTGTACACAAAGGCACTGGTTGCCTTGAACTCGGTGAAGATTTCTTCTCTTCCCAGGTTTGCAAGAAAAGCCAACAAAAATTAATCTCTTTTAATGAGTAGGAGACAGATGCTGCCCTTTTGCAAGGTCTGAAGTAGACTTCCTAAATTATTTACAAAGCATGCAGTGCCCTGTGGCATGCGTTTAATCTGAAAAAAGGGGAAATTAAGGCTGGAGCTAAAGGCTTAATTTTGAAATATCTGAACGACTGGCAGATGGAAGATGGAGTAAACTCCGTTTTGCTCCACAGAGGGAAGGCCTAATCCAGTGAATAGAAAGTGCCAAGAAATAATATTTCTGTTTAACTTGGGGATTTATTGGATAGTGGAACAATGTTGTCAGAGGAAGAAATGAACTCATTTTAAGTAGCATTTATGTTTGTCTGGGGAGATTCTCAGTCATCCAGGTGATGGCTGTCCCCAAAGGTGCTTTTTTTCCCAAGAGGCAACGGAACTTTCTGGATTTTCTTTCTCAGATGTTTCGCTTTTCATCCAAGAAGCTTCTTCAGCTCTGACTGGATGGTGGAGAATGGAACAATTTATGCTCCTTGCAGACAGCTGGTCATTTGCATTTTTTTTAGTGAGCCGTTGAAGCCACCTGAGGTTTATCTGTGTCCTCAGGTCACCTGTTCTGTGCAAATGGGAGTGGAGCAGGGGTGGGTTCCTTCCAGTTCTAACCTCTTCTATAGAAGAGGTTCCACAAACCTACAGTGCCATTTAGATCTGGTTCCATCTGAGCCAACATGACTGGAGGAAGAATTCTGGGAGTTGAAGTCCACAAGTCTTAAAGCTGTCAAGTTTGAACACCCCTGGGGGTTTCTTTTCTAAAGGGTTAGGGGTGCAAGGGTCTTGTAACTTGACAGCTTTAAGACTTGTGGTAGGATACCGCTCCGGGAGTACACTCTATGGTTGTACGCTACCATAGAGCGTACTTCCAGAGCAGCATCCATCCTCCATGCTTTGAAAGCCGCAAAAAAACGAACAAACCCCAAGTGATGGGTGGCACCAGCGGTGGAGATGCCCTGGTTCTGCAGGTACTGTAGAGTTAGCCAAGGGCATTGTGAGCCTGTGAGTCGCCCCAGCGGGGAGTGGAAAAGCTGCTTGCGCAACTCCCCTCTCCAGCCATGCAAAACCCCATTCACTCACCTAGGGGCATTCCGAAGGCACTGAGCCACGGGAGGTGGAGGGTGGCAAACAGGTTCTTGCGTTACTTGGTGCCTTCCCGGTACTGCTAGATCGGTCAGTGGCGCTATGCCCGGCTGGAAAGGGGGGGCTGCCAGCAGCTGCTCGCAAGTGTGGTCACCTCATGGCTGCCGTGTTGCTGCTGCGACAGCGCAACACAGCCATTCGACCCTGAGGTTGTGCCCGGCTCTTCGGGAGCCTGGTCGCAAGGGAGCAGCCACCCGGCAACCCAAAACAATAAGCCCTCCCCTTTAATAAGCCCAGGGCCATATTTTGTGGGTCAAAAAAATATAAGACTCTGTCGTATTTTCAGGGAAACACGGTACCTATAGCAGACTAGAGAATCATTCTACAAAAAGGGGGTTAGTCTAGAGGTGAAAACCAGGAGACTGAATTCTAGTCGTGCCCTAGGAATGAAAACCAACTGAATGACTTCGGGCCAGTCACGCTCCCTCACCAAACCCACCTCCCAGGTTGTTGGGGGAAAAAGAGGAGGAGGAAGAAGTATTATATATGTTCTCTGTGTTCTGAGCTAAGTTTCCCAAGAGCATGAAGCAAACTCCTGGTCCCGACAAAAAAAAACCTTTTAGTAATTTACTGTGAATTCAGCAAAGTCTTTCAAGGGAGGATTTATAGTCACAGACCTTATCTGGCTTGGAGAGCTGCCAGGCTGATATCTGCAAAACCTGGCAAGGAGTCTCAGAGAGTCACAAACCAATGAAGTGAACAAATTGTCTCCTGCAAACTCCACGTTCGCTCCTATTTCCTCTGGGAGGGGCCATTCATCGTCCACCTGTGGCCTTACTCCCAAGTCGACCCCTGTTCTTTAGCTGTTCCCTTCATCTGGAAACTCTGCGCATGCACACACTGGGAACAGGCTCCAGCTGTTCATCTACCTCACTGATGCCTGACTCTGAAGGCAGCTGATGGCCCTGGCCCCCTCCCTGCCTCCAACATGAAGCCCTCATCAGAGCCTTCCCCAGACTCCAGGACTGGCCCATGTTCCTCCCCAGCCTCCTCACTCTCCGAATCTGCTGCCAGCTCTGCTGGCCACTGGCGGGCCACAACGCTCTGCCTTGAATCAAAGTAATAAAATAAATCTAATGAACCCAACGAACCCTTGGTGTGATGTTTGGGTGACTCAGCGAAACGTCGAGATGCGCCTCACGCAATACCCACTTCAATGCCTCAACCGAGGGAGGAGAAAAGCCTTCAGCTTTCCTTGAAACCATCTTGCCGTGTCTTTTTTTGGTTCTTCTCTCCACATCACCCACTTTCCTTCGCCATCTTCCTTCTTCCTTCCTCCACCCACAGAGTCAGAACAGCTGCCTTCCCTCCTGCCAATCTAAACCAAGCCAAGTGGTATATATTTCATATGCCTATACCAGCAGCTCTTTAATTATCTTTTCCGTGCCTTTTATTTTTTTTTGCTTTCGCCTTCCAGTTTTTGCCTTCCCCCCCCCCCACTCCGGCTGCAGAAACCTTTCAAATCCCTAAAGAGCAGAGAACGCTACAGATAAATTGAGGAACATACATGCCAGTAATGCTCTTTCCTCAGTTCTAAATTCAAACAGGTGGCAGAAAAACTAAGCTGACAAACAGGGTTCCACCACAAAACCGCGGACGACAAAATCGCGGTCGATGAAAGCGCACATTTGATGTCATCACAGCGCGACGAAAACATCGCGCTGTGATCGAAAAATGTAAAAATAAAGCGAAAACCTTACCCTAACCCCCCCCAAACCTAACCCTAAACCTAACCCTAAACCTAACCCTTAACCTAACCCTAACCCTAACCCTAAACCTAACCGTTAACTTAACGCTAAACCTAACGCTAACCCTTAACCTAACGCTAAACATAACCCTAACGCTCTAACCCTAACCCTAACTCTTAACCTAACCCTAACCCTAAACCTAACCCTTACCTGTATGTGAATCGGCTTGCTTTAATTTAATTTTTATTTAAATTTTAAATTTTTTTCGTTGCGCTGTGATGACGTCAAATGCGCGCTTTCGTCGATCGCGCTTTTGTCGTCCGCGGTTTTGACGGGTCACGGACAAACAGCTCAGCTTTGACAACCTGAAGGCAGGACGAGAAGCAATGGATGGGGAACTAATCAAGGAGAGAAACAACAGAGAACTAAGGAGAAATCTCCTAACAGGTAAAAAACAGTTAGGAAGTTATGGGAGGTTCATCACGGGAAGCTTTCAAGAAGAGATTGGACTATTTGTCAGAAATGGTGTAGGGTCTCCTCCTTGAGTGGGGCGGGTGGGTCTAGATGACCTACAAGGTCCCTTCCAACTCTGTCAATCTGTAAAAAGTTAATCAGTGGAACAACTTACCTCCAGAAATTGTGAATTCTCCAACACTAGAAGTGTTTAAGAAGAGATTGGCCAGCCATTTCTCTGAAACGGTATAGGGTTTCCTGCCTAGGCAGGGGGTTGGACTAGAAGACCTCCAAGGTCCCTTCCAACTCTGTTATTCTGTTATTTTAATCTTCCTCACATCTTTTGGAGAGCAGTGAAAACAAGTATACACCAAACTCAATCCAGTCAACCACTAATTATACCAGAAAAGTGCTTGGAAAGTTTCCATAGATCAAAAAGCAAGTGAGTTTCTATATTATTCCTTGCCTAAAGAATGTTTTCCTTGAGTAACTTATACATCAGATGCATTGAATATTTGGGGACAACTGAAGAGTGATTAAAAAAAAGAACCTTTTCCTAAACTTTTAAAAACTCTATTGACATTTTCATAAGGATACTCTAATTATGTGGTTACTTAGGAGCTGACAACAACTTGATGGGACCTAATAAACAATCAATCAATGCTGGCAGCATCTTTAAATATATTGTTAGGGGATACAGACTGTAATTTTTATTTTTATTTTATACCTATTTATGTTTGAGATTCATCATCCAATCAACAACTGTATTAACATAGTCCTAGAGGAGTGAACGTTATACCATGTGATTAGTTTTGCTGGTTATTAGTCTGTCGTTATATTTATTTGCTTCGCTTGGTTTTTGGTCTTTTTAAATTTTGCTGGTTATTGACCAAATAAATATTATTGTTTGATCAATAATCACACGTTAGGGTTTCTTGGCTTCTTTATAGAAGCCGAGGTGGCGCAGTGGTTAGAGTGCAGTACTGCAGGCTACTTCAGCTGACTGCTAGTTCGGCAGTTCAAATCTCACTGGCTCAGGGTTGACTCAGCCTTCCATCCTTCCGAAGTGGGTAAAATGAGGACCCGGATTGTTGGGGGCGATATGCTGACTCTATAAACTGCTTAGAGAGGGCTGAAAGCCCTATGAAGTGATATATAACTGCTATTGCTATTGCTATTAGCTTTGTTCTACTACCTGGTCAGTCACTAACCTGGAAAAATCTCCTTTGAGATCTGGTAGCACACAATTTGAGGGACGCAGTGGCTCAGTGGCTAAGATGCTGAGCTTGTTGATCTGAAAGGCTGGCAGTTTGGCGGTTCGAATCCCTAGCGCCATGTAATGGAGTGAGCTCCCGTTGTCCCAGCTTCTGCCAACCTAGCAGGTCGAAAGCACATAAAAATGCAAGTCGAAAAATAGGGGCCACCTTTGGTGGGAAGGTAACAATGTTCTGTGTGCCTTTGGTGTTCAGTCATGCCAGCCACATGGCCACAGAGACATCTTCGGACAGTGCTGGCTCTTCAGCGCTTGAAACAGAGATGAGCACGGCCACCTAGAGTCAAGAACAACTAGCACATATGTGCGAGGGGAACCTTACCTTTATCTTTTAGCCAGTGGTGGGTTTAAATTTTTTTTGCAACCTATTCTATAGGTGTGGCCTGTTTTGTGGAAGTGCTTGGTGGTCATGTGACCGGGTGGGCATGACTTGGTTGTGTGACTGGGTGGGCATGGCCAAGTTGGAAACTCACTTGACAATGCTCTTGCTTAGCAACCAAAATTTTGGGCTCAATTATGGTCATAAGTTCTCTTTCTTTTTTCTTTCTTTCTTTTCTTTCGTTCTTTCTTTCTTTTTTCTTTCTTTCTTTCTTCTTCTTTCTTCCTCCTTCCTTCCTCCTTCCTTCCTTCTTCTTGTGTTCTCTCTTCCCACATATTTTCTATTTCCCTTCCTTCCTTCCTTCCTTCCTTCCTTCCTTCCTTCCTTCCTTCCTTCCTTCCTTCCTTCCTTTTTGTCTCTCTCTCTCCAACTTTCTTTCTTTCCTTCCTTTCTTTCTTGTGTCTCTCCTTCCCTCTTTCCTTCTTTCTTTCCTTCTTTTCTCTTCCTTCCTTCCTTCCTTCCTTCCTTTCTTTTTTCCTTCTTTCTTGTCTCTCTCGCCAACTTTCTTTCTTTCCTTCCTTCCTTTCTTTTTTGTATTTCTCCCTCCCTCCCTCCCTCTTTCTTTCTTTCTTTCTTTCTTTCTTTCTTTCTTTCTTTCTTTCTTTCTTTCATTGATTCATTCCTTTCTCCTTTCCTTCCTTCCTTCCTTCCTTCCTTCCTTATTTCTTGTGTGTCTCTCTCTCCCACTTTCTTTCTCTGTCCCATTTAGTCACAAACAGTCCCATTCACTTTATAGTTGAATTTAAAGGTTGACAAGGTTAACTTAACTTTATTTCATTATTAAATTCCTAGGCCACTCCATTCCAGATTTCTATCCAGTCTCTCTCTCCAGACAGACCAGCTGTCGGATGTCACCTTCCTTCCACCCCCCAAGTCTGTTGGGGTTGTCTTCATCGTGTCTGGAACAAACTGTGTCTATTTCACAAGATTCTTGTTATAAGGGATTTAAGTGAGATTCCCCTGCACGTTCCCTTGAACTCTCAGAGGGAAACAGGATGTAAGTGTAATAAATCATCATCCATCTTTTAGGGGGGAAAAGACTGGCGAACGCTAGTCACCACGGATGAGTGCATTGAGCATGTCAAGATTAATCACATCTTACAGTTCTCTCCACCAACAACGACAGGATCTGCCTTTTTCAAGGCTTCCTCTCATATTTTAATCCAATCACTTCTTAATATGATCCCTTGGGGACAATTACGTTGTCTCAATGCAAACTATTAAGGCCATGTTATCACAGATTAATTAGCCGTGTCTTGGAAACAGACATACTTGTCTAGCCCTCCAGTGGCTTCCCAGCTGTGGGTTTCCTCTTCTGGACCCAAGGCCATTCCTCACTGTCGCTCTTTTCCCCCAACATGGCATGCCAGTGACTCACATTCCCCAACCTTTCCTTCACTTCTTGCTCCAGAGACAAAAGTGAATTTTCCTCCATCCAACACTCTTGCTGAATTACCTTTCTCTGCATCGTTTGCATGTCTTTGTTTCCTTAAACACGTCCGACTGATTTTATTTTTCTTGGCTATTCTGTTCCGTCTTGGCTAAAACAGCTTCAACCTTTCTTTGTTTTCTGCGGTTGGAAGAAAAATCCATCTGGTTCAGTTCCAAGTTGGAAGAAAGACACTGGAAACATGGTGGCTGATTGGAAAGAGGGTGCATTGGGTGAAGCAGAACCACGTGTGATTCTGGGCAGCTGGCAAAACGGAGTTGAGAGTGGGTGGGTTTTTATATCTTCTTTGGGCTTCGCACTTGAGCTTCCTGTTCCTGCGCAAGAACATGTATTCTATTGGCTGTTGTCAGATTCCTAGGGGGGTCATGTAAGGGTTATGTAGGAGTCATAACTGGCTCTATAGGCAAAAGAGGAAATGCAAATCCTAAGTGCTTGTCTGAGCTAATCTGGTTTAATGGCTTTCATCTTGTGTTGGATCTTGGGTGAGGAGCTGCTTCTAGTCCTACCATTCTGCCTTTGTTAGCTGTCAAACTTTGCTGCAAGCAGTTTCGAAATATCCTGTCTTGAATGGATTTCTTCCTGCAGTATGTCACGCCTGCAGCCATCTTTTCTTGTGGATCTTTGGCCTGCCACACTTTCTATTATTCTACTATGCATTTTCTATTGTGGGAAAATGGGAGGGGGGATTGTGCAGAGTTAGATGATATGTAGCCATAACAACATTCTTTCTAGAAAGCCAAGGTCATCCTTTGTTTCTGCACCTCTGCACCTGACTGGAACTGGATGGGTGGAAGCTGACAACATGGCAGTGGAAGATTGGACCATGTGAAGGACTTGTGGGTGTGGGGGGCAAGATCTTCAACTTTCAACTGGGTGGGAAAACTGGGAAGAGTTCAGATTCAGGTTTTCCCAGATGTGCCAACGTGGCTCTCTTAATAAATTGGAACTTTGAGCAATACTTTGCCTTGGACTCTGATTTACTTTTGGATGCTGTTTGAAACCCTGACACAGTATTTGCTTTGCTTATGAATAGAGACATCTAGATAGTTGGCTTCTAATTTCAATAAGCTCTTTATCTCTTAAATGCTGGCATCTGCTGTGGGTTATTAAGAAAAGGTGGGGGGCTGCTTTCTGTCTTTAAGAGCTTGTTTCTCCATTCCTCCTTTAGGGAAATATCATATTCTGCTTTTTTAATATTTCCCAAAATATTTCATTCTTCTAGGAGTGTTGGGGGGGCTTCCTACATTATAACTTCTTTTTCCCAACATCAAATTAAGTCTCTGCAGTTGGGCCTTGTCCCCAAAAATTGGGACCACGCCAGAGGTGGGTTCCTACTAGTTCGCACCAGTTCGGTAGAACCGGTTCGTCAAATCTACTGAACCGATTAGAAGAGGTTCCACCAGTGGACCCGGAAAGCAGGCCACACCTACAGAAGAGGTTCCAAATTTTTTTGAAACTCACCACGCACGCACGCACATGAACACACACAGAGAGAGAGAGAGAGAGAGAGAGAGAGAGAGAGAGAGAGGAAGAAAGGAAGAAAGAAAGAAAGAAAGAAAAAAGAAAGAAAAAGTGATGAAAGAAAAAAGGAAAAAGGGACAGAGAGACAAAAGGAAGGAAAGAGAGAGAGAGAGAGAGAGAGAGGGAGAGAGAGAGAGAGGCTGGCAAGCCACTCCCACAAAGGAGGCCACACCCACAGAGTAGGTTCGAAAAATTTTTGAAACCCAACACTGGACCACACCTCACCCAGAATTCTGCATCAGCGTAGATCTTCTGGGAACTACAGTCCTAATTAATTAATTAAGCATGGTCAGTTCTTAATTTTAGCTTCTTTCAATTTCTCCTTGCTGATTTGGCTTGTCAAATTTGAGAATGTTTATTTCAGAAGCATACGCTTAATATTTGGTGCCCATTTTCCCAAAGATATGCTTTCTTATTATTATTTTACCAATGTTATTCAATTTTGCCTGATGCATGCAGCTGTTGTGCATATAGGTAGCCTTAGACTTAATAAAAGTGTCAATTCGAAGTTGTAACGGCATTGAAAACAGTGAGTTTTTCATACGACCATTGCCCCCTGATCATGTAATCAAAATTCATATGCTTGGCAACTGACTCATACTTATGACGGTTGCAGTATCCCGGGGTTATGCGATCCCCTTTTGTGACTTCCTGACAAGCAAAGTCAATGGGGAAACCTGATTCACTTAGCAACCATGTTACTAACTTAACAACTGCAGTGATTCACTTAACGACTGCAGCAAGAACGATTGTAAAATGGAGTGAAATTCACTTAACAAATGTTTCACTTAGCAACATACATTTTGGACTCAATTGTGGTCGTAAGTCAAGGATTGCCTACAATTGCTTTAGCATGCCCCTTTTTACATTTTCTCAGGAATGTGAATTCTTCCTCCTTTAGACTTTCCCACAGTATACATTACCATTTCGTACACTTTTGTAATATACATTGATTGATAGGTTAAATTTATATGTTGCAACTCAGACCAGCTTACAATCATAAACGACAATATAAAACAATTAGAGGGCTAAAAATATTAAAGCATCAGTTATCGAAAGTTGAAACATTAGTATGAACCACAAATGAGATAAAACTTGTTAGCAAATCTCATGGTAAAACTCAGAAAGCTGCACATTTTGAATGCTAACAAGGTTACACTTTTTGCGTTGATTCCCCAACACAAAATTAGCAAAGTGCACATTCAGATGTGTCATAAATGATTTTTCCTCTTATTCCAACCCATTGCATCTAAACAGCAACAGTTGCTAAAAACTGATCCAACTAGTTTTCCAATTAGGACAGGTTTTCTCAGCTCAAACCTTTGTTCCAGGAAGTTTAAGATTTTAGGCAATACAAGGAAAAGAGTTTCCAGTGTTGGGTCATCCAAATTCAATTTTTGATTGCTGTTCATGAGACAGCCTTGGGCATTTTACATTCCCTCCTTCCCCTCAATAATCCAGGCTTAAACATATGACATATTAAGCCAGGTTTTGACAGCGGGAGCTTAACAAAATTCTCATCTTAGGACTTCCTCCTGGGGTTTCAAATATCGGGAAAACCACTAAATCTAAAATAAACAAAGTTGGATCGACTTTTTTGAGATCTCTGATGAAATGTTGCTAAGTTACACCAATAAGGAAAAGCATCAGAATTTTTCTTGTTTGTCTTCTTTTTAACTAATTCCCTCCTGAAGAACACATTCTGCCATTCTCCAGCCCTTCCCCGGCCTCCCACCTTCACTTAGATGGTGTGAAAGCATCATAAGAAGTGAAAAATATCCTCCTCACTAAAAGGTTAAACTGCCGAGAGAACCAGCATTTCTACTGTTGATTTTTTTACAGCCGAAGATGGCAAATACAGGTGGTCCTCGACTAACGATGGTTCATTTAGCGACTGTTCAACGTTGCAATGGCACTGAAAAAAGTAACTTATGACCGTTTCTTGCATGATTGTTGCAGTGTCCTGTCATGTGATGCTGCAGGTCATGTGATCAAAATCCAGCTACTTGGAAAGTTCAAACTGCCCAAAGAGATGCTAATTCAGTTCTACAGAGGAATTATTGAGTCTGTCATCTACACCTCTATAACAGAGGTGGTATTCAGCGGGTTCTGACCAGTTCTGGAGACCCGGTAATGGAAATTTTGAGTAGTTCAGAGAACTGGTAAACACCACCTCTGACTGGCCCCACCCCCATCTATTCCTTGCCTCTCGATGATCCCAGCTGATCAGGAGGAAATGGGGATTTTGCAGTAACCTTCCCCTGCCATGCCCACCAAACCATGCCACGCCCCCAAGCCACACCACGCCCACAAGCCACACCCACAGAACTGGTAGTAAAAATTTTGAATCCCACTACTGCTCTATAACTCTCCGGTTTGGCTCTGCAACCCAACAAGACAGACACAGGCTTCAGAGGATAATTAGAACTGCAGAAAAGACAATGGCTACCATCCTGCCATCCGTTGAGGACCTGTACACTGCCGGAGTCAAAAACAGGGCTGTGAAAATATCTATAGACCCCTCACATCCTGGACAGAAATTGTTTCAACTTGTAAGAAATGGTCTAGGGTCTCCTGATTGAGCAGGGGGTTGGACTAGTTGACCTACAAGGTCCATTCCAACTCTGTTATTCTGTTGCCTATCATAAACCTTAAACACATATCATAGTCCTACTGGGGCACGGGTGGGTTCCTGCCAGTTCTAACCTCTTCTATAGAAGAAGTTCTACAAATCTACAGTGCCATTTAGAACCGGTTCCAGCTCCCTCCCCCCACCCATCCAGACATCATTAAGATGAAGAGCGAGAGGAGGAATTCCAGGAGTTGAAGTCCAGAAGTCTTAAAGCTGTCAAGTTTGAACACCCCTGGGTTTTTTTTTCTAAAGGGTTAGGGGTGCAAGGGTCTTGTAACTTGACAGCTTTAAGACTTGCACACTTCAATGCCAGAGTTCCTGAGCCAACATTTTGGTTGCTAAGCAAGAGCGTTGTTAAGTGAGTTTCACCACATTTTACAAGTTGGCCATGCCCACTGAATCACATGACTGCCAAGACACTCCCACCCGGTCACATGGCTGGCAAGCTACTCCCACAAAGCAGGCCACACCTACAGAAGAGGTTCTAAATTTTTTTGAAACCCACTGTTAGGGATACAATCTAACGGTTGGGTTGGCAATATATAAATCATGTAACAATGCTACACCTGTTTCTTTAAATCATGCTGTAAAATGTGATTGGTTGTTGTTTTCCTCAATCGGCCATAAGAGGGAGCCAGAATGACTGTTAGCTCTTTGTTTGTTAGATGCTGGGCTGATCTGATCTGAGTGTTTTTGTACTTTGAGTACAGGACTGTTTGTATGATTATGGACTATGTTATTTGGTTTATTCCTTAACTGAAAGACGTTGATGACTGACTGTCTTATCCGTGTATGACTTGGACTGTTTGATGGACTCTGATACCTCTATTTCTACGAAAGTCAAAGCCTATTTAAACTGCAGTGTCTCGGTATGCTGGTTTGTGTGTTCTCCAACACAACTCTCACAACGCTTCTCTGAACGCACTCACTCTCCCAACGGGGAGCTTACCTAACACCCACCACTGTACTGGGGATTATTTGTTTCCAATTCTAGATCAGCATCTACACTCTCGCACGTAAGCAAAACAATTAAATTACAATTTGCAAAACTTGGTTTTTCCACGCAGAACAATCAAATATCATTGGCATGAAGCATAAAGGGAATCAAAACAATCTTCAGAATCCAGTAAGCAAGCACTTGTGTCACTTTAAAAAAAAAAGAACGGAGAAATAAAGAGGTACAGGGAAGTATGAGTACAAGGGTTTACGGCTTCTGCTGTCATCTGGCTATGCTTGTGGTTAAGATTGATTCCCAATTATGGGGAGAATGTCCTTTAATTGCAAATATGGTGTTTGCAACTAATTTTGTTTAAAAAAAAGCACCCTGTGTTTACAAATCAGTAAATATTGCAGTTTAATTTTTTAAAAAAATACAACAAATGGAACAGTGACACATTCTCTCCTTTAATGAGGTGATTGTGGCCTCCTTCTGGTGTAAATTTTAGTTGGCAAGCCCCAATCATTCCCTATTAATAAATAAGGAGGAAGAGAATCAGCAACAGAGAAGGACGCTTTGCAAACAGTGTGTTCTAATAAAATGTATTCTCACAGCCATTTCTTGAGCAGCCGATTGTTACTTTCAAAGTTGACTCAATTAGAGGAGGTACTTCTCAACACAAGAACCCCACTCTCCCTCTCTGTCCAGGACAGGCCCCCAAGGACATGTGGCAGTTCTTCCAAGCTGTTCTTTATTAACCTTCTCATTTTTCCTATTACCTATTCCTTTAGCTTCTTAGGACTGTCACCTTGTTGTTTGTACCTTATGATTGATGTTGATTGCTTTTATTTAGTGTCTTATGACTACCACTTTGCGTTTGTATCTTATGATTTATGATGATTGTATTTTATGATTATGATCATGATTTATTTACTTGTTGCTTTTATGTACACTGAATGCTTATGCACCAGAGACATATTCCTTGGGTGTCTAATTGTGTTTGACCAATAAAAGAATTCTATTCTATTCTATTCTATTCTATTCTATTCTATTCTATTCTATTCTATTCTATTCTATTCTATTCTATTCTATTCCACTCCACTCCACTCCACTCCACTCCACTCCACTCTACTCTCTTTATTCTTTTATCTTCTCTTTACTCTACTCTCTTCATTCTATTCTATTCTATTCTATTCTATTCTACTCTACTCTACTCTACTCTACTCTACTCTACTGTATCCTTCCACATCTATAGACAAAATCTTTTCAGAGTGATGATTCTATTCTATTCTATTCTATTCTATTCTATTCTATTCTATTCTATTCTATTCTATTCTATTCTATTCTATTCTATTCTATTCTATTCTATTCTATTCCACTCCACTCCACTCCACTCCACTCCACTCCACTCTACTCTCTTCATTCTCTTCTCTTCTCTTTACTCTACTCTCTTCATTCTATTCCATTCTACTCTACTCTACCCTACTGTACTCTACTGTATCCTTCCACATCTATAGACAAAATCTTTTCAGAGTGATGATTCTATTCTATTCTATTCCACTCCACTCTACTCTCTTCATTCTCTTCTCTTTACTCTACTCTCTTCATTCTACTCTACTCTACTCTACTCTACTGTATCCTTCCACATCTATAGACAAAATCTTTTCAGAGTGATGACTCCTATTCTATTCTATTCTATTCTATTCTATTCTATTCTATTCTATTCTATTCTATTCTATTCTATTCTATTCTATTCTATTCTATTCTATTCCATTCCACTCCACTCCACTCCACTCCACTCCACTCCACTCTACTCTCTTTATTCTTTTATCTTCTCTTTACTCTACTCTCTTCATTCTATTCTATTCTATTCTATTCTATTCTACTCTACTCTACTCTACTCTACTCTACTCTACTGTATCCTTCCACATCTATAGACAAAATCTTTTCAGAGTGATGATTCTATTCTATTCTATTCTATTCTATTCTATTCTATTCTATTCTATTCTATTCTATTCTATTCTATTCTATTCTATTCCACTCCACTCCACTCCACTCCACTCCACTCCACTCCACTCCACTCCACTCTACTCTCTTCATTCTCTTCTCTTCTCTTTACTCTACTCTCTTCATTCTATTCTATTCTACTCTACTCTACCCTACTGTACTCTACTGTATCCTTCCACATCTATAGACAAAATCTTTTCAGAGTGATGATTCTATTCTATTCTATTCCACTCCACTCTACTCTCTTCATTCTCTTCTCTTTACTCTACTCTCTTCATTCTACTCTACTCTACTCTACTCTACTGTATCCTTCCACATCTATAGACAAAATCTTTTCAGAGTGATGACTCCTATTCTATTCTATTCTATTCTATTCTATTCTATTCTATTCTATTCTATTCTATTCTATTCTATTCTATTCTATTCTATTCCATTCCATTCCACTCCACTCCACTCCACTCCACTCTATTCCACTCTCTTCATTCTATTCTATTCTATTCTACTCCACTCTACTCTACTGTATCCTTCCACATCTATATACAAATTTTTTTCAGAGTGATGACTCTATTCTATTCCATTCCATTCCATTCCATTCCACTCCACTCCACTCCACTCCACTCTCTTCATTCTATTCTATTCTATTCTATTCTATTCTATTCTATTCTATTCTACTCTACTCTACTCTACTCTACTCTACTCTACTCTACTCTACTGTATCCTTCCACATCTATAGACAAAATCTTTTCAGAGTGATGACTCTAGTCGATTCTATTCTATTCTATTCTCTGCTCTGCTCTGCTCTGCTCTGCTCTGCTCTGCTATGCTCTGCTCTGCTATGCTATCTGCATAACATAACAGACTCTGGGAACTATTAGACAGGAGCTGTCTTCACCCTCTTTCTCTCACATATAGTATCCAGGCTGAGTTGCTCTTACCTTGGTGGTGCCAAGTCATTTTTAACCATTTCCATCAAATTCGTCTTGTGTTTTCTCTGCTTCCTTTATTTTTAAAAGCGCCCTGCTTTCTTTGACTGCATTCTGTGCCTTTTGCTTGGATTAAGAACTATAAAGCAGTCTCTAAAATGTAGCTCCTCTATGGAACTAGGGGAAATTATGCTGTTTTAAATTCTTGCACCAGCTGGACAGAAGCCCATTTGCCTCCCTGTCCTCATAGGCTACATCATCTAATTAAAACAAATTGGGTAAAAACATAGCCAAGGTGCCTATAGAAGAATTAAATTGCATACTGTACAACGAACATTAACAATAGGAATAAACATAAAATGTTAATGCAGCCATAACATCAGCAGTAGAAACGACATCTCCAACTATTAGAGATCTCTGCATGAAAAAGAATCTGTGTGCTGTGTTTTTCATCTGTCTGTCTATCTGTCCGTCTGTCTGTGTATCTGTATCTGTAAATGTATACGGAAGGGACCTAGTGGCTCAGTGGCTAAGATGCTAAGCTTGTTGATCAGAAAGGTCGGCAGTTCGAATCCCTAGCACCGTGTAACGAAGTGAGCTCCTGTTACTTGTCCCAGCTTCTGCCAACCTAGCTGTTTGAAAGCATGTAAGAAATGCAAGTAGAAAAATAGGAACCACCTTTGGTGGGAAGGTAACAGTGTTCCGTGCGCCTTCGGCATTTAGTCATGCTGGCCACATGACCACAGAGACGTCTTCGGACAGCACTGGCTCTTCGGCTTTGGAATGGAGATGAGCACACACGCACACCCGAAATTTGGGAATGACTAGCATGCATGTGCGAGGAGAACCTTTACCTTTATATGTATATGTATAATATATATATAGCATATATATGTATATCTAGTATACATAAATACATACATACTGTAGATAGATAGATAGATAGATAGATAGATAGATAGATAGAGAGATAGAGAGATAGAGAGATAGAGAGATAGAGATAGAGATAGAGATAGAGATAGAGATAGAGATAGAGATAGAGATAGAGATAGAGATAGAGATAGAGATATATGTTCTGACCCTCCCTCTTCGCTCGTTCAGAAATGATAGTCAGACCGAACTTCAAAGGAAATATCTTTATCAGTCCTGGCTCAAGCTGGCTGCGAGCCCAAAAATAAACGTAGATAAAGTCTCTGGCAAAAAGGTACACAGCAAAAGCAAAAACAAAAAGGTCTTACAGCAAAACCAGGTTTACAGAAAGAAAGCAAATCACTTATCCAAGTGCCTCTCACGAACAACAAACCACGACCGATGAACGACAAACCATGAACGTTGACTTCTGCAATTAAGGCGTGGCACCATCCGTCTTTTATCTGCAGAAGATGACCCTAATGAGCAACAGCTGCTCATTATTCCTGCATTCTGATCAACTCACAGCAAACTTCTGCTGAGTCACAACAGATATAGATATGGATATGGATATAGATATGGATATGGATATGGATATGGATATGGATATGGATATGGATATGGATATGGATATGGATATGGATATGGATATGGATTTGGAGATGGAGATGGAGATGGAGATGGAGATGGAGATAGAGATAGATAGATTGAGATAGATAGATATAGATATAGATATAGATGATATAGGTATAGATAGAGATAGAGATAGAGATAGCGAGATAGAGATAGATAGATAGATAGATAGATAGATAGATAGATAGAGAGAGAGAGATGATAGATAGATAGATAGATAGATAGATGATAGATAGATAGATAGATAGATAGATAGATAGATAGATAGATAGATAGATAAATAGATAGATAGATAGATAGAGATCTCCCTTCCTGTAATCTTGATTTATTTTTTCTGTTTTTCCTCCTTATATAACGGTTAACTGATTTGATGTTTTGATCTCCGGTTATATTGTATGCTGCCCAGAGTCACTTCGGTGACATGGGTCGCCATTTAAACGTGAGGAATCAGGGTTTGGCAACTTGCAGCTCTGGAGCCACATGTGGCTCTTTCATCCCTCTGCTGCAGCTCCCTATCACCAGTCGACTCTATAATTGATAGGGCTTTTGGTTAGGACAGGTAGAGGAAAAAGGATGCTGTGCTAGGAGGAGACTCTATGGTGAGGGCACCAAAATTCTGATCAACTCCAAAATTGAACAGGGGGCTTCTGATTTAGGACCTTTGTGGCTCTTTGAGTGTTTAATGTTGCTGATCCCGTGATAGAAAAATCAAAAGAATAATTACTAAAATCGATTTCAATTTTAGAGTAATAAAATTGTAATAGCAATTAAACCCAATCAAGGCAATCCGTCATGGCAGTTCTCTGAAAGGTTGGCAATGCTGCTTCCTGATAAAACTCTTCTGTCAATTCAAATCCATAAATATAGGGGCCAGGGCAGAAAAGACCCTGTTTCTGATTTCTCGTCTTCACAATTTGCAAAAGAGAGATGTTGATAGATTAGAATAGTAGACAGAAACTCTCCATGTTATCTTTGGCATGGATAAATGGAGAGATGGATAATATTTACAGATGTCAATTATTCTGGATTGGCAGCACAATGTGAAATTAGAAGAAATTTATTCCTAAAACTTGCCTGGGGAAATCTGAGTTTTCCAGAATTTCTATCCAAAGAGCAATATTCTTTGGCCTTAGCTTAAGAGAATATCTTCACAGCATTTGCCATGATGGAAGATTCCTATAATAGAGGTAGACCTTAACTTTCAACCATTGATTTAGTAACCATTTGAAGTTACAACAGGATTGAAAAAAGTGACTTATGACTGTTTTTTCACACTTATGACTATTGCCGCATTCCTGTGGTCAATGATCAAAAACTGGATGCTTGGCAACTGGTTCAAATTTACGATAGTTGCAACGGCCCAGAGTCATATGATCACCTTTTGTGACCTTCTGAGAAGCAAAGTGTTAGAAATTCTGTTTATATAAAGCACCACACAGAGCAAACAAAGAGCACAGTCACCATGTGCTTTACTGCTCAACTATATTACTGTGAGAGGAAATAGGAACTCGACTTAGAACAAAAGAGCATATAGAGTATACCGTATATTGAAACTTGTAAACACTGCCACCTACTGGTTAAATACCACTGTAGTTGCATAAAAATATGTTCCAAGAATCAATTCCAACACAAACTCAAAGGGGAAGCCAGATTCATTTAACAACCCTGTTACAAACTTAACAGCTACAGTGATTCATTTAACAACTATGGCAAGAAATGTTGTAAAATGAGGCAAAGGTCACTTAACAATTGTTAACAACAGAAATTTTGGGTTCAATTGGTCAAGGTCAATTGGTCAAGGTCAATTGGTCAAGGACTACTTGTGTGTATATTCAACCATTTTTCTGTTCAATCAGCTCTGTCTACTCTGGTGATATTTTTAAGCATAAAGTTTAAAAAAGTTTAAATTTGTATCTATAAGGTATCTCACAAGCATCCTTCTCTATGCATAAGTTCATCATATGTATATTCTTGTTTAACTATCAGAGGTGGGTTGCTTCCAGTTTGGCCGAACCGGTGGGAGGCTCCGGGCACTCCCCCGGATGCCTCTGTGCATGTGCAGAAGCATCATGCACAAAAGAGAGCATGCACACATGCTCGAACTGGGAGTAAAAAAAATAGAAACCCACCACTGCTAACTACTATATTTTTTTGGAGTATAAGATGCACCTTTTTGTCCCCTAAAAGAAGGTGAAAATTTGGGTGTGTCTTATACATTGAATGTAGCCCCACCCACCCACTGTCCCCCACCCTTTGGCCTCTGCCTCCCAGCAATTTAACTCTTTGCAGCAAATGGGGAAAATGGGGTTTGCGGAAGCAGCAATAGGCTATGACAATCCCTTCAGCCTGAAACAGCTGATCGTTGACAGGCCTAGGCTGAAATTGAAAGTGAAACTTGATGTTTTCTGCAGGAGGCAAATTGCTGGGGGGCAGAGGCAGTTTTTTTCCCCTTGTGCTAATCAGACTGTTTGCTGTTTGCTGCAAGGAGATAAGTCAATGACAATAAATGCCTATACAATGTTCAAATTATTAGACTTATTTTTTAAAGACTGCTTTATTATTTTTCTAGACAATTTAACAAAATGAAGAAGCTTTTTAAAATAAATGCTTGATCTGAAGAGACCCAGTGCTATTGAATCTTCTTTTAAATTGCAGAGAATAATGTATACTTCCAGAAAGACACATTAATTTGAGCAGCATCTGTACAAGTATAGTCTGAAATGTAAAACCACAAACATTGTATATCATCTGTACTGTTTGCTGTTTGGTGCAAGGAGGCAAATTGCTGGGAGGCAGAGGCAGATTATTTTCCCCTTGTTTTCCTCCCCAAAAGCTAGGTGCGTCTTATACTTTGGAGCATCTTATACTCCCAAAAATACGGTATGTACTATTTCCAATTTTTTACTTGGGAATATTTTTTCAATGGGCCTTAGTCCCTAAATGCCTGGCAACTGTGCATTGAATTCTACTGAACAGATCACTTCCGTTTTGCTTGAAGAGAAATCCACGGATAGTTTTATCAAGTCTCTTTATATCCACACAGGCATTACAGTAGGATGGAAATTGCACATAGTTTCATATGCAATCACATTTTGGGGATTATCTAGATAGCTTGTTAAGCAATAAGACCCCAACAGTAAATATCCTAAGCTTTGCCAATCAACCAAATGAGACTTTCACGGCAGTGTTGTGTTTATTCTCCTTAGTAAAAGTGGAGATATTTTATTTTTCCTGGAATTGCTGCAATTGTCATCTGCAATGTTTCTAAAAGATTGAGGTATAGATCGGGGCGGGCAATTAATTTTCCCATGGGGCCCACATGAGAAACAGGAACTATGCTAGATAGCCGAATATAGCCCCCTGTCAGCTTACTTGCTATCGGCTGCCATAGAAACAGGGAGGGAGGGGGCTTGGTATTTGGGATGGGAATAAATGGTACAGGAGGAAAGATATGGAAAAGGGAGTTTTCTTCTCACCATCTTCTGCGGATGCTGGTGGCCAGTGTTTGGACCTGGTCAAGGCCAACCGTTCTGCATACCAACAAGATGATGCCTTTTGGAGATGCATCCCACATGACACCTAAGGGAGTTGCACATTGGACACTGGGGTGGAGTCATTGGAGGGAGGGGGCTGGGCTATCATTTGATATGTACTTGTTCGCGCCTTTCTGGCTCAGATCTTGCTTTACTTTCGCTGCTATCTTTTCATAACCAATAAAAGTACCTTGATTCCACGAACAATGGAGATGGGAGTTTTGTTTCTTGGTTATTGATGGAGGCACACCTGACAACCCCAAAGTTCCTTTGGCATGCACAAACATACACATATTTTAAAAAGTAGAAGTTGCCTTCACAGTAAAAGCCATCCATGCAGGAGCAACCAAAGGGTTGGATGTAACCAGGGGCCATAAAATGCTCAGGTCTGATTTAGATCCCTGATTCCCTAAGGGCAAATACATTTTAATGGTTAGGTTCAACTTTCAGCATTTTAATTCTAATTTCTATGGACTTCACTTTGTATTTAAGAGGTTCATGCGTCCATATTGTCCCTCTCGCATTTTACTTGTTTTCATTTTGCTTGTTCAAATTTCTCATTTTCTTTTGAAAAATAAATGTAAATGAAGAAAGAAAGAAGGGAAGAAAGAAGAAAGGAGGAAAAGAGAAAGGAGGAAAAGAGAAAGGAGGAAGGAAGGAAAGAAGGAAAAAAGAAAAAAGGAAGGAAAGAAAGAAGAAAGAAGGAAAAAAGAAAGAAGGAAAGAAAGAAAGAAGGGAAAAGGAAGGAAGGAAGGACAGAAGGAAAGAAGAAAGAAGGAAAAAAGAAAGAAGGAAAGAAAGAAGGGAAAAGGAAGGAAGGAAGGACAGAAGGAAAGAAGAAAGAAGGAAAAAAGAAAGAAGGAAAGAAAGAAGGGAAAAGGAAGGAAGGAAGGACAGAAGGAAAGAAGAAAGAAGGAAAAAAGAAAGGAAAGAAGGAAGAGAAAGAAAGAAAAGTTATGTGCAAACTGGTTAGAAGATCCCAAAGGTGCTTTTTCAAGAGGCAACTGACTTTTTTTTAAATTTTCCTTGAAGACATTTCTCTTCTCATCCAAAAAGCTTTTTCAGTTCTACCAAAACAACAACCCCCCCCCCCCCCTTTGCCTCTTGAAAAGCACAATAAAACAAGAATCCATGAAGCCGGGGAAAAGGCACTGAATCCAGAAGTAAGGAAGGAGCAGGCAGTCCTGCAAACTCCAAATGTCTGTACCAGGACACCAAACTCTACCAATTGTCAGGGTTCCAAATAGCATCCGAAAGAAATTCAGAGTCCGAGACAAAGGATTCCTCAAACTAGATTGATAATATGAGATTTTATATAATTTGTAAGTGAGGACTATGGAGAGGATGCAGAAAAGTTTTGTAACCAAATATAAACAATTTTATAAAATATGGGACGTATCTTATTAATGGTTAGACAAAAAAAATATGGAAGTGAAATATGCTAGAGAATTTTATAAAGAAGCACTACTACTGGATGGATTTAGGATGATGTAATGAAATGCCATAATATAAATTTATTCAAAATTTAGAATATCTCACATAAAATGAAGTAATTATAGTTATAGTCAAATAAATGTTTAACAATGATAATAATTGTATACATATATATCAGATTGATAATACGAGATTCTATATAAATTGTAAGTGAAGACTATGGTGAGGATCAGTGGGGATTCAAATAATTTAACAACCGATTCTCTGCCCTAATGACCAGCTGTGTAGGCATGGCTTGGTGGTCTTGTGACTGGGTGGGTGTGGCCAAGTCAATGTCACTCATGTCGATGGGCGTTTCGCCTTAGCTGTTACAATGTAAGAAGGGTGAACCGGAGAGGCAGTTTCTGTAAGGAGGACAATAGAGATTAGGCTAGAAACAACACCAGAATGTTTCCTTCCTGCCTTCCTTACAGGATTAGCCCTGTAAAGTGGGAAAAAAACAAAAGGAGATTTCTTCCAACAACCGATTCTCAGAACTGCTTAGAAAGTTACCAACCGGTTCTCCCGAATAGGTGCGAACTGGCTGAATCCCATCCCTGGTGAGGATGCACAAAAGTTTTGTAACCAATCAACACACTGTACGAAACTGGAAGATGGTTTTATGTTTTATGTTTGTCTGTGTTTGTTTGTTTAAAAATAAAAATATTTTTTTAAAAATGATTTCCACAGTCGGCTCATTGTTGCTGTTATATCTCTGGCCCGACTGCAGCTGGGTTGGCTGAGCATGGAAGCTTCCCTCTCTCGGTGTGTGAGCATGAAATAAAGAGCATGAATCGGAGACGCCTGCGTACTCTGGAAAATAAAGATCCTCTGCTCCAAGGCCGTGGGATTCAGCATGACAGTGTGAGGCCAACAAATTGTTTATAAGCTGACCCAGTTTTCATTCACCGGTTTAGAAAATATCAGAAGAAATTACAGGAGAAGAGATAAAATACAAACCCGAAATCTTTCTACTGGGAATAATCAAAGGGAAAGATACAAAGAAAATTAAGTACATATTAACAAATCTGCTAACTACAGCTAGAATAGCATTTGCCCAATGCTGGAAACAAAATAATACCCCCTCGGATGAATTAGTGATAAAAAAAACTTTGGATTGTGCAGAGATGGACAAATTAACACTGAAATTAAAAGATAAAGAAGAGTCGGAATATTATGAAATTTGGAACAATTGGTACAAATGGCTGCAAAACAAGAATAAAATTAATTAAGCCAAAAAACAATATATATAAATATATAGAGAACTGTGTATAAAGGTGTGTAAATGTAGAGGCAAAATATTATATACATGTACAGGTATGATGATATAACAATGTTGATGTAATGACTGTAACGTGTTGTAGAAGGGAAAATAATAAAAAAAATCTGCTTAAAAAAAAGAAAATATCAGAAGAGTTTGGGGTTTTGGGTTTTTTTTTCTTTTTTTGCCAACTCTTCCTAAAAGACAGGAAGATAGGGAGTCTTCCACTTAACAACATTTGCTTGGCAGTGGTTTGAAGTTACAGCGACACTGGAAAAAAGCAACATGACCATTTTTCACATTTACAGACTGTTGCAAGCATAGACCCATTAGATCACACAGAGCAGGCCTCCTCCGGGTCCCGTCTACCAGCCAATGTCATCTGGCTACTACCCGGGGGAGGGCCTTCTCTGTGGCGGCTCCGGCCCTTTGGAACGAACTCCCCGCGGAGATTCGGACCCTCACCTCCCTCCAGGCCTTCCGAAAAGCCGTTAAAACCTGGCTGTGTCGGCAGGCCTGGGGTCAATGAGTTCCCTTCCCCTCTCGAATCGTGTGGCTGTTGGTTGTTTTTAAATACCCTGTACTTTTGTAGTTTTTGTGTTTTTCCCTTCCCCTCCTTGGGTTTGTGCGCCACCCTGAGTCCCGCAGGGAATAGGGCGGTATATAAATAAAATGAAACTCAAACTCAAACTCAAACTCATCCTCCTGGTCATGTGAATGCAATTTGAATGTTTGGCCGCCGACTCATAGTTAATGATGGTTGCAGTGTTCCGGCATCACATGATCACCTTTTGCGCCCTTCTGACAAGCAAAGTCAACGGGGAAGCCAGATTCATTGAACAACCTTGTTACTAGCTTAAGCACTGCAGTGATTCCCTTAACGACTGTGGTAAGAATGGTCGTAAAAGGGAGCAAAATTCACAAATGTTTCGCTTAGCAGCAGAAAACCAATGGGACTCAATTGTGGTCGCATGTCGAGGACTACCTGTACCCATTGACCTACTTTATCTAGGGAGGTCAAAGTTTTCTCCCTTGAGCTGGGTCAATGGATGGGCCTACTTTATTTGATTGTGCTCTGCTTTATGACTGGCCACTAAGTGAGTAGCCCTTTGCTAAAGATTGGATAAGATCACAGAATCATTGCATTCTAGAAGGGGTGAACTTCAAAAATTTTAACAAGGGGTTCTCTATCCGGTTGATGGGTGGGCGTGGCCATGGTGGGCGTGACCTAGTCCGCCTCCTGCACCATGGTGGAGGGGGGGTGTTTTTGCCCTTGGTGGGCTTCATCGGCTTTCCTCGAGCCTTGGGAAGGGAAAAATGGCCTCCCCAGGCTCCGGAGACCCTCTGGAAGTCAGAAACAGGCCCGTTTCCAAAACAGACTATGTGGGGACTCCTGGGAGGACAGGGCCACCCAGGAGTTGCATTTGGGGGTTCTCCGAACTGCATAGAATCCTACCCTACCTCACCCTTCCCTATTCCATTCCTTTCCTTTCCTTTCCTTTCCTTTCCTTTCCATTCCATTCCTCCATTCCATTCCATTCCATTCTATTCTATTCTATTCCCTATTGAATTTTATTTCTTTTTCGATTATATTCTATTCCTTATTCTATTCCTTATTCTATTCCTTATTCTATTCCTTATTCTATTCCCTATTCTATTCCCTATTCTATTCTATTCTATTCTATTATATTCTATTCTAATCCTTTTTCTATTCCATTCTATTCTATCCTATTATATTCCTTTTTCTATTCCATTCCATTCCATTCTATTCTATTCCCTATTGTATTCTATTTCTTTTTCTATTCTATTCTATTCTATTCTATTCTATTCTATTCTATTCTATTCTATTCTATTCTATTCTATTCTATTCTATTCTATTCTATTCCTTTCTCTATTCCATTCCCTTCTATTCTACCCTATTCTATTCCCTTTTCTATTCCATCCCATCCCATCCCATCCCATCCCATCCTATCCTATCCCATCCTATTCCTTTTTCTATTCTATTCCATTCCATTCCATCCCATCCCATCCCATCCCATCCCATCCCATCCTATCCTATCCTATCCTATCCTATCCTATTCTATTCCTTTTTCTATTCCATTCCATTCCATCCCATCCCATCCCATCCCATCCCATCCCATCCCATCCTATCCTATCCTATCCTATCCTATTCCTTTTTCTATTCTATTCCATCCCATCCCATCCCATCCCATCCTATCCTATCCTATCCTATCCTATCCCATCCTATTCCTTTTTCTATTCCATCCCATCCCATCCCATCCCATCCCATCCCATCCCATCCTATCCTATCCTATCCTATCCTATTCTATTCCTTTTTCTATTCCATTCCATTCCATCCCATCACATCCCATCCCATCCCATCCCATCCCATCCTATCCTATCCTATCCTATCCTATCCTATCCTATCCTATCCTATCCTATCCTATTCCTTTTTCTATTCTATTCCATCCCATCCCATACCATCCCATCCCATCCCATCCTATCCTATCCTATTCTACCTTATCCTATTCTACCCTATTCCTTTTTCTATTCCATTCAATTCAATCCAATTCCATTCCATTCTATTCTATCCTGTTCTATTCCATTGTATCCTATCCTATCCTATCCTATCCTATCCTATCCTATCCTATCCTATCTTATTCTATTCTGTCACTAAATAAATGGCTGTGAGTGAAGTACCTGTATTACATTTTTACTTTCTTATAATTCCTTCTGGGTCAAAGACTTAGATGTTTCTATGCGGTTTGTTCTACATTCAGGAGGAGTAATGTGGGGGGGGCACGTTGGTGGGAGCAGGAAGTTGCCTTGGAGGATTCTTCTACTGGGAGTAGCAAATGGATGAGCAGAAAATAGCTTCCTCCGCATGCAGGAGGCTATAAAGCATACAGCCGTGTGATTCTAGAATGGGTTTCTTTGGGAGTAAAATCAGTAGGGCACCAATAAAGGACTGCAGTCTGAATGTCTTAGGAAGCTAAATTCTGCAGTGAAAAAGTCCTAATGTGATTTTTTAAAAAGTGTTTTATTTTTTATTCTCTTACATACCATTTTAAGTATATAATTCACATAATCGTTATTCTTCTTTACATTTGTCCTTCTTATACATTTGTTATTCCATTTAATAGCCTATAATATATGATTCAGATTGCTTTATTTACCATCCCTTCCGCCTGGGGTAGCATCACCTTATTTTCCCTTTCTTTTCTCCCTCCCTCCCTTCTCTACTTCCTTCCTTCCTCCTCTCCTTCCCCATTCTTACCTCTCCCCTACTCCTACTCTTCCCCTTCCTACCCTCTCTCCTTCTCTTTCTCTCCCTTCCACCCCTTACCTCTTTTTTCCTTCCCTCCTCTTCCTCTTGTTCTCTCCTCCTCTCTCCCTTTCTTTTTCTATTGTTGTAGGTGTCTCTTTCAAATCTCAGTTTATGTTTCCTTGGGATGGTAGTTCTGCCAACCCAAATATAATTTAGTATAATTCCTTATTCCCTTACCTTCACTAATCTATCCTAACTATGTTTTCCCCCCTTTATATATCTCTCTCTTGAATATATCCTTGTATATTTAGTGGTTCCACCACAAATCCGCGGTAGACTAAAGCGCGCTCAACGAAAGCACGTACGTGACGTCATCACAGCGCGATGAAAACGGCACGTTGTGAGCGGTAAATTTAAAATTAACGCGAAAACCTTACCCTAACCCCCCCAAACCTAACCTTAAACCTAACCCTAACCCTAACCCTAACCCTAAGCCTAACCCTTAACCTAACCCTAAACCTAACCCTAAACCTAACCCTTAACCTAACGCTAAACCTAACGCTAACCCTTAACCTAACCCTAAACCTAACCCTAACGCTTAACCTAACCCTAACCCTAACCCTAACCCCAAACCTAACCCTTACCTTTATGTGAATCGGCTTGCTTTAATTTAATTTTAATTTTAATGTAATTTATTTTTAATTTTATTTGTCGCGCTGCTGATGACGTCACGTACGCCCTTTGATCGGGCTCGCTTTAGTGGACCGCGGTTTTGACGGGTCAAGATATTTAGTACTTTCTTTTCTATTTTCCCCCTCTCCCCCCCTTTCTCATTTAATGATATAATCTTTTGGGGGGGGGCAGTGGAATGTCTGTCTGAGTATAAAGATAGAAGATCATCAATCCAGCAGCCATTTCTTATACAGGTAAGTCCTTGACTTACAACCATTCATTTAGTCAACATTCAACATTGCAACGGCATTGAGAAATATGACTTGTGACAGCCTCCCCAAAGTCACGTTATCAAAAATTAGCTTTTTGGTTAACTAGAAAGTACTTATGCTGGTGGCAGCATTTGTGGGAAGTTGGATTCACTTAATGACTATGCAACTCACTTAACAACCACAGTGATTCACTTCAGCTCCTATTTGGAAAAAAAATCTAAAACTGGGCATGAATTGTTTAATTCTAACGGAGTGAGCTCCCGTGACTTGTCCCAGCTTCTGCCAACCTAGCGGTTTGAAAGCATGTAAAAATGCAGGTAGAAAAATAGGAACCACCTTTGGTGGGAAGGTAACAGCGTTCTGTGCCCCTTCGGCGATTTAGTCATGCCGGCCTCAGGACCAAAGAGACGCCTTCGGACAGCGCTGGCTCTTCGGCTTTGAAACGGAGATGAGCACCGCCCCCTAGAGTCAGGAACAACTAGCATATGTGTGAGGGAAAACTTTATCAACATTAAAGGGGGAAACATGGAATGCATTCTTGTGCCGGCACTGGGCAGTTTCTTTTCCTGTCTTATTTTGTACACAGAGGTTGGGTTCTTTACCTTCCTTTTCAGAAAGCCAAAAATAACACAAGCCGTGCTTCTTACACAAAGGAAAGGTTTGCAACAATTGAAACCAGCTTCAGATGAATCTCGTCAGAGGCTTTGCAAAATTCACCTAACTTTCTGGTGAGGCGTTGAAGGTCAGAATTTACACTTTTAATCAACAATGAACTTGAGCGATCTTAACGCTTCCCTTCCTAGAGCTGTCATTTGTTGTTTACTGTTAAAATAGGGAAATATCCTAGCTGGGCTTGGTTACTTTGAGAAATTCCTTTCCACCCATACGTGAGTTAGATTAGCATGGAGAATACAGGTAGTCCTTGTCTTATAACCATTCATTTAACCATTCAAAGTTACAACGGCGCTGAAAAAAAGCAACTTGTGACCATTTTTTACACTTCTGATCGTTGCACCATCCCCATGATTGACATTGGCAACTGGTTCATATTTACGATAGTGTTTTCACCATCTGATATTTATTATTATTATTAATGTATCTTTGACTGCCAGAGATCAAAAAATATCCTGCCTTTGAGGGGGGGGGGGTTGCCCCTGGCCCCACAGCAGTGGTGGGATACGGCCAGTACCCCCCAGTATGGGCATACCGGTGCCTGCTGGGAGCACCAGGTATCATTCTGGTATGGTGCTCTGGAGGGCCCACCCGCCCGCGCTCCTTACCTGTATTTGAGCTCCTGCGACTGCGTGGAGCGCCTGTACGCTCCGCGCAGGCGCTGTATGCTCCATGCCCAGAGCCTACAGCGCCTGCGCGATGCTCCACCGAGCAGCTGGAGCATTGCGGAGCATTGCAGGCGGTAAGTACGCATGCACGTGCTGCACATGTGCATGTGGTTTGACGTCCAGCCCCATTGCACGGTAAGAGTTGCAACGGGATCTGGGATCCACCACTGCTCCACAGCTATGTTGCATATTCTGACCCAGTTCCCCAAACACAACAAACTCCCTGAAGTTAAATCAAGGATTCCATTATTAGGAGCACTAGGAGCCCAGGCAAAAAGTTCCTCTCTCATCACAGGCTAACAAGTCTGTCTGGCAGGGAGATGAATAGTTGTCTGCAACACCTATTCATCTCCACCTTTTATCCCCAGAGCTAGGGGATAAAAGGTGGCTCTTCCATCCCAAGAATCAGCCCATGGATTTCCATTGCTCTCCTCTCCTCTGCCTTCTGCTCATCCATGTGTCAGGCACTGTACCCAGCTGTTCCTCCTCTTCCTCATCCATCACCTCTACCTGAGGACTGACGGATGGCCCAGGCTTTGCCTCTGTCTGTCTGTCTGTCTGTCTGTCTGTCTGTCTGTCTGTCTCTCTCTCTCTGCCAGCTCCATTCCCCCTTCCCCTCCGGAGCTCTCAGGTTGCCTTGAGGATGACCATGACTCCCACACCTCCTCATCATCTGATTCGGCTGCTGGAGAGGCTGGCGGCTGAAAGGCCGCAACAGATGGTTGCAGTGTCCTGGGGTCCCATGATCCTCTTTTGCAACCTTCTGACAAGCAAGGTCAATGGAGAAGCCAGATTCACTTAACAACCATGTTACTAACTTAACAACTGCAGTGATTCACTTAACAAATACGGTAAGAAAAATTGTAAAGTGGTGCAAAATTCACTTAACAAATTTCTCACTTAGCAATGTACATTTTGGACTCAATTCTGGTCGTAAGTTGAGGACTACTTGTACTGAAAACTGGAAAATGGATCAGGAGAGAATAAGAATTGGTTGACTTAAGGATGGTGATTGATTCCCATTTCTTTGCTTTAGTTGTTCAAGGAAGACATGATTCTTGACAGCTCTTTCTACTCTTCATGTTGATTTTCACTTAGACTCATATACCGCTTTATAGTGCTTTACATCCCTGTCTAGGGAGTTTGCAAACTCATCTTATTGCCCCCAACAATCTGGGACCTTATTTGACTGATTTCAGAAGGATGGAGTCAACCTTGAGCCGGTCAGTATCGAACTTCTGGCAGTGGGCAGAGTTTGCCAACAACATTGCAATCTAACCACCAGGTCATATGTACTATCTCATTTCCCCAATAGCATTTTTCCTCCAAAATGCATCAGCTCCCCAGCCCAACTGCTTTCTAATCCAACTGCACCTTCTATGCGCTGATAATTGCGATATATGTCAAAGGTGTGAAGCTACTGTGAAAAGCTACTTATATAAGCAGAGGAAATCGAGCCAAGTTGTTTTACATAGACTGATCAGGCTAGCTGATTCCGCTTAGTTTGTGAAGTGACCAGAGGATGGACCATATGGGCCACGAAGACCACCATGGGAAACTGTGTCCACTTCTCTGCTTCCCACAAGAAAACATTAGGCGACTGGAGGCTAACACATTTTGGCAAGTAAAACTAAAGCATGGGTATGGTAAAGGTCAGTGATGGTGAACCTTTTTCTTATGGCGTGCCAAAATTGTCCACGTGTGCGCTATTGTGCGTGCGTGCGTGTCCACACCAATTCAATCCTCCCTGCCCACCTGCGCCTGCACATGTGACCCGCCCTCCTGCACATGTGTGAACAAGCCGCTCCCCAAGATCTGGAGGCTTTCCTGAAGCCTGGGGAGGGTGAAAACTGCCTCCCCCCCGGAGGCCCTCTGGAAGCCAGAAACAGATCACTTCCGAACTTCAGGTTGGGCCATTGGGCAAATGGCAAAAATGGCATCCCCTGGTTCTCTGGAAGGCTGAAAATCAGCTGGCCAGCACGCGCATGCACACCAGAGCTGACAGCTGGCATGCCAGGAAATATGGCTCTGCGTGCCACCTGTAGCATGCATGACATAGGTTCGCCATTATGAGTATAGGTGGTACCTGGCTCAATCGTAGTAATTGTGAGAGGGATTTTGGAGTCCTAGTGGACAATCATTTAAATATGAGCCAGCAGTATGGAGCAGCTGCCAAAAAAGCCAACACAGTTCTAGGCTGCAAAAACAAAGGGATAGTGAAGTGTTAATACCACTTTATAATGCCTTGGTAAGGCCACACTTGGAATACTGCATCCCGTTTTGGTCTCCACGATGTAGAAAAGATGTGGAGACTCTAGAAAGAGTGCAGAGAAGAGCAAACAAGATGATTAGGGGACTGGAGGCTAAAACATATGAAGAATCAGTGGAACAGCTTGCCTCCAGAAGTTGTGAATGCCCCAAGACTGGAAGTCTTTAAGAAGATGTTGGATAACCATTTGTCTGAAATGATATAGGGTTTCCTGCCTAGGCAGGGGGTTGGACTAGAAGACCTCCAAGGTCCCTTCCAACTCTGCTATTGTATTGTATTGTAAATCCAATTTCATTGAGGGTCGCATCAGGATTGTGTTTGACCTTGGGGGGCTGGGGTGGGTGTGGCCAGGGTGGGTGTGGCTAGCTTGATGTCACTGGTGTCCGGGGTGCCTGTGGTGGCCTGGGCGTTGTGCCCTAGGAAACGGGCTCCTAAGCTCTGTTAAATATAATAAACTGAAATATAATAAACTGAAACTGTTTTCAGCCTCTTGCAGCCCTCTGCCAGTGAAAACAGAGCACCATGGGCGAGGCCTTTGCTGTTTCCAAGGTGGACCAGATTGAAGCACCCCATGGGCTAGATCTGGCTCCTGGGCCTTGAGTTTGACACCCCTTCTCTAGAAAGAGGGCAGAGAAGAGCAAAAGGTTTAGGAAACTGAAGGCTAAAACATCTGAAGAACGGTTTCTGGAATTGGGTATGTCTAGTTTAATTTAAAAAAAGGAAAGGGATTGCTGATGACATAATAGCAGTATTCCAATATCTTTTTTAAAAAAAAAAAGATTTATTTTTTCTTTCCATATACATTCACAAAAATACATTCTCATAAATACTATTAACATTTATCTGTTTACTTCTAGCATTTATCACAATCTGTGAATTAAGAATATAATGAACACAGATGGGATCACTTTCTTGCCACTCTGCATTTCCATCTTATTTTGCAACAACCCTACTCCTTCCTTCTTCTGGACCAGTGTTTACTAGTTGGAAGTATGGCAGAACACCAAAAAGAAACCATAACATTACAAAAGATTATGTTTTAAATTCAAAAATTATTAGAAACAAGAGCGAATTGAGAAGAGATTGGAAAATATAGATTGCAATGCAGTAAAATTTGTTGGAAAAATTGAAGATATCCAGCAAATGGAAAAAGTGGAGGTTAGAGTCCTAAAAGCCCAAGGGAAAAATGAACAAAGAGGCAAGATAATTGTGTATACTGACAGTGAACTGAGTGTGGTTGGAGATGGAAAGAGTAGTTAGATGACTTTAGAAGTCATCACTGGAGGCTTTCAAAAAGAGACTAGACAATCATTTATCTGAAATGGTGTACAGTCTCCTGCTCAAGCAGGGGGTTGGACTAGATGACCTCCAAGATCCCTTCCAACTCTATCATTCTATGATCTGTGTTTTATGAATCATCCTTGATTAAATCTCTATTGGGTTATATGCAGAATACTATTAGTTTTGCTATTGCTACATATTCTCCAAGTTTTAAGTTCTCATTTTCTGCTCCAGATTTTGATCAAGGCAACAGTTCTCTGCGTCCGAATAGAACACTAATCTTCCAAAGATCAAATGTTTGTCCTTGAATTACAGAGCTTTACTTTAATCTGTCATTCTCATATTACAGACACAACTGATCTCGATGGGCCAATGTCATAAAGAGAAAAAAGATGACTTCGGCATGCTACATTAATAATTTCAGTGCACATCCCCTTGACTAATTGCATTTTTGCTTCCTTTGAATTCCTATCGCCGAAGAATAGATTTATTTGTGACACTTCTGCTTTGCTGATTTAAGCCTGCCTTCCAGCTGTTAGATCAGGGAAAATAATTATGCAACTCCATGACAAATAAAGACCAGATTAATCTCGACTTAGCCAACCAACTAGACACAAATATACCCGTCCACCAGCAGGCTTGCGGGATGATGACAGCCTGTATATATTTGAAATAATCCACCACCTCTTCAAAGTCGAAGGGAAGTTAAATGCATCCCTCTGCTTTTTATAGCTGGCTAGTTTCACTTTTGAATGGTAAACAATGTGATTATGCATCAGGGAGAGACAAGGGGAAAACTGGATATGAATGAAATAGAAATTAGGCACTTCTAGAATAAAATCATATTTTTCTTTAGTCTTGCATGCCATTTTAATTGGTTTAAAATTTAAATGAAGTCTTTAATTTAATGTATAATGATGATTTACCATTTTAATTTTCCTTCTTTCCTCCCTCCCTCCCTCTCCCTCTCTTTCCTTTCCTTCCTCCCTCCCTCCCTCTCTCTCTCGCTCTCCCCTGCCTGCCTGCCTGCAGGTTTTCCCTCTCTGGATTAGAAAATGTAGTTGATTAAGAGTTTATTTGTTTGTAGCCTGAGTCCTTTCAGTGAATTGACTTGATTTGATTTGATTCAAATCCTCCAATTGATTCAAAGGCATTTGATTTGATGCATCTGATTCACTGATTCTGTCTAAAGAGCTTATTCCAATGTGATTTGACTGACTGACTTTCAAATCAAATCTCCGAATCTTTTTTTTTTTTTTACTATTATGAGAAAATGACTTTCTTCATCACGCTCTATGGAAGTGAAAGTTGGAAAAACTTACAGTGGCCAGACAAAAACAGAAACAAATGAATTTTCAGTCCGAAAAAATATTTGTAACTCCTTGGTGCTCTCTGAGCTTCATTGTTGGCTTGCAGAATTTCATTACCCAAACTAGGTAACATCATCAGTGCTAGGAAGCGTTGGGTCTCAGTTCGCATGCGAGAGGCTTGCCTGTCAGTGCTGGTGGGGTTAGAAGAAAAGGACCAAAAAACCCCTCCCCATCAGCAATCAGCACCCAGATGAGCATGTTGTGGCCCGCCAGCAGCCAGCAGAGCTGGCAGCAAGAGTCGAACAGTGAGGAGGTTGGGGAGGAACATGGGCCCCTCCTGGAGTCTGGGGAAGGCTCGGACGAGGGCTCTGCATCGGAGGCAGAGAGGTGGCCAGGGCCATCTGATAGTTATTTGCTGCCTCCGGAGTCTGTCTTCAGCGAGGCAGAAGAACAGCAGAAGCCTGTTCCCAGTGTGCGCATGCGCAGAGCTGCCAGAAGGCAAGAACAATTAAGAAAACAGGGTCGACTCGGGAGTAAGGCTTGGAGATGATTGGCCTCTCCCATAAGACATAAAAGAGGAGCGAATGGGACGTGGGCTTTTCCAGCAAGCAATTAGTTCATCTGGTCGGTTCAAGCTTTGAAAAGTTCTGTTTGACTCTGTGCTAAGTTTGCTCTGCATTTGGCAGTTAGGTCTCTGGCAGCATTCCCAGAAAGATAAGGTGGGTGTTTATCAACATTCCCCTGAAAGACTGTGACAACTCAAGCAGACATCTGCCGGAATCTTCATAGGCTGTTTGTGAAGCCTTGCGGGCTGTGAATGACAGTCGTATAAATGAAAGGGGGGTTTTGGGACTAAGATTGTGATTTATGCTTTTTCAGGAAGCCTAGGTCAGAACAGAGCATAGATTAACTCCAAAATTAACATCGGATCAATAATCAAGTAGTAAACAATACCCCAATCAAGGAATCAAGCCAACAGCAAACAGCCCAATCCAATGATAAGACCATCCCTATCAATACTGATAGGCAAGCCTCTAGAATAGAAACTGACAGCAAACCCCACTCCTTCCTAGCACTGATGATGTTACCTAGTGTTGGAAGAAATATCCATCTGGTTCAGTTCCAAACTGGGAGAAAGGCACCAGAGCCAAAATGGAGGCTGGAGGCTGATTGCAAAGAGGGTCCATTTATTGATGAACAGAAGAATGTGTTTGTAGTTGTGGTGCAGCTGACTACATGGAGTTGAGAGTGGGGGGTATTTATATCTTCTCTTGGGCTTTGAATGTGAGCTTCCTGTTCCTGTGCAAGAATATGTATTCTATTGGCTGTTATCAGACTCCCATGTACAAATCTTAGGAGTTTGTCTGAGCTAAGTTTGGTTGAAGTTTGGACTGCTGATGAAAGGATGTTGGGCAATTCCTATTGCGGCTGAGGGTTAATCCTACCTCGGTTGGATCTTGGGTGAGAGTATTTGCTTATGAATAGAACTATCTATCTCTTTATCTCTTAATTGCTGACATCTGCTGTGGGGTATTAAGAAAAGTGGGGGGGGCTGCTTTCCAAGAGCATGTTTCTCCATTTCTCATCCAGGGAAATATACTATTCTGCCTTTTTAATATTTCTCAAAACATTTCATTCTTCTAGGGGTGCGTGTTAACTTTCTACACTAGTCTGGTTAATAAAATGTCTGAAAAAAACCCCTCCAAGCTCAGAGAGCATCAAGGACTGCACCGTTCAACCCTGAACTGCAAATATTCTCCTTTATCACTTTCCAGAGTGAGAGGCCTAGATGTGACTGCAGAACGAAGGAAATACATGTATAAGTCAACCTGTTATAACCAAAAGACAAGTGCTTTTTTAAAACGCCCATTCTTTTAATCAAAAGAGCAAGTTAGCTCTGCGAGATTCCTGATGAGCGAAGACGTTAGAGAGAGCTGAGGGTCTTTAAATGCATTAGTGCCACCAAGTCAGTGTTTAATTGGGGCAGCCCACTGTCGGGCGAAAAAAGATGATTAGCTAAAATAGCATGTCAGAAACATTAAAGGTCTGGTTGACGCAAGATTTTCAAGGACGTCGTAAGGAGTTAGGAAACAAACCCACTAGGCATAAAAGTCTGTAGATACTCTCACTCATCCAGGTCATGGTTGTCCCAAAGATGCTTTTTTCAGGAGGCAAATGGACTTTTTGATTTTTTTTTTCTTTGGAAGAGGTTTCAATTTTCATCCAAGAAGCTTCTTCAGCTCTGACAGGATAGTAGGGAATGGAAGGATTTATATTCCTTGCAGATAGCTGATCATCTGGTTCCTGCAGTCTGCAATTTTTTCCCTCTGGAAATCTGTTCCTTATTCCCACACCATTCAAAAGGTGTTCATTCCAATTTGTATAGCTAAAAGTGTGTAGAAATTCTCAGTCATCCAGGTCATGGCTTGGTCACACCGTGAAAAACATAGGTGTGCGTGCACACACCTTACAATTACAGACTCAGAGACTTCTTAATGGCGGGAACTTGTTGTCACTCACCTGGGCTTCTGCAGAAGCTTCCCTCAGAAGAACTCGGAAGCCCTCCGAAGCCTTCCAAGGGAGGAAGGGCCAGTTGGGAGAGGGGCTTTGGTCCTTCTCCGGGCTGTAATTGTGTGGGGAGGGGGGGTGTCTGTCTATGTTTTGCATGGCGTGGGGCCGTGGCTGGAAGAGGAGGAACGCGAGGGGGGCAGCGGGGCCTCGTCCTTCTGAAGAGGTCCTGTCCCCGAAGAGGGCAGATGTGGTGGCATCGGTCTTGGGATGTTCTGCGGAGTCCCCCAGAGAAAAATGCCCCTGCCAGGTACTTTTAACCATAAAATTTGGTCCTATGACTGCAGAACGCTACAAAAAACCATAAATGCAAGCCAGTTGTTGAGTGTTTCAAATGTGATTGGAACACTCCACAATGTGACCACAATATGTGTGTGTCTGTCTGTGTGTGTCTCTGTATGTGTGTGTGTGTGTGTGTGTGTGTGTGTGTGTGTGAGAGAGAGAGAGAGAGAGACAGACAGACAGACAGACAGACAGAGGCACACACAAGAGAGAGCGACAGAGAGAGGGAGGGAAGGAGGAAGGGAGAGACAGACAGACAGACAGGCAGGCAGGCAGGCAGACAGACAGAGAGACAGAGAGAGAGACAGAAGGAGAAAGAAAGGAAGAAAGGAAAAAAAGGAAAAAAGAAAAAAAGGAAGAAAAAGAAACTGAGAGAGATGAAAGAAAGAAAGAAAGAACGAACGAAAGAAAGAAAGAAAGAAAGAAAGAAAGAAAGAAAGAAAGAGAACTTATGACCCCAATTGAGCCTAAAAGTTTGGTTGCTAAGCAAGAGCGTCATTAAATGAGTTTCACCACATTTTCCAAGTTGGCCATGCCCACCCGGTCACATGACCACCGAGCCACTCCCACAAAACAGGCCACACCTACAGAATAGGTTCTAAAAAAATTTGAAACCCACCACTGGCATGCACGTAAGCCCCGATCAGCTCAAATACAGGTAAGCACCCTGCCGGGAGAGGAGGAACACGAGGGGACCAATGGGGCAGGGTATACTAATAGCTACAAGTAAGTACCTCTAGGCTTGATTACTGTAATGCGCTTTACTTGGGGCTGCCCCTGAAGAGTGTTCGGAGACTACAATTGGTCCAGAATGCGGCCGCGCAAGCGATATTGGGTGTACCTAGGTACACCCATGTTACACCTATCCTCTGCGAGCTGCACTGGCTTCCCATCGGTCTCCGAATGTGCTTCAAGGTGCTGGTCGTTATCTTTAAAGCCCTTCATAGCTTGGGACCTGGATACCTACGGGACCCCCTCCTGCCACATACCCCCCAACGACCTATAAGATCCCACAGGCTGGGCCTCCTTCGGGTACCGTCGACCGGGCAATGCCGGTTGGCGACTAATCGGGGGAGGTCTTTCTCTGTAGCTGCCCCGGCCCTCTGGAACGATCTACCCGCAGAGATCCGGACCCTTCCCACTCTCTTGGCCTTCCGTAAAGCCACTGAAACCTGGCTGTTCTGGCAGGCCTGGGGCTGTTGACCCCAAAATACGGTCCAGCCCCACTTAGAACAGAGTGTATGGTGTGTCTTTTAAATCTATCTTTTCTTTTCTTCTATTCTTTTTTTATTTATTTTGTATTGTAAGCCGCCCGGAGTCCTACGGGATTGGGCGGCATATAAATGTTATTAAACTTTAAACTTTACCAGAATGGTGCCTGGTGCTCCCAGTAGGCACTGGTATGCCTGTACCCAGGAGTATTGGTTGTATCCCACCACTGGATACCTGCCCTTACACAGGAACAGGATGCTCCAAGGTGAGGCCCAAGAGAGGATATAAATATCTCTCTTTCTCTCTCTCTTTCTCTCTCTCTCTTTCTCTCTCTCTCTCCCTCCCTCCCCCTCTCCCTCTCCCTCCCATGTGCTCTATTGCCCAGGGCCTCAAACCATGTGGTCCTGTCCACCATTAAACTATCTTTCCAAACATTCTCCATGTTTCCAGTGTCAAAAACTAATCCTTTTCTTTTTCTTTCTCCCTATACTTTTTCCTCTTCCCTTTCTCTTCCTCTACTTTCCTATTATTTCCCTTTTTTTGCACATCTGCATTCTATATTTTGATGAACTAAATTTGTAATACAAGAGATTTTCATTATGTTGCAGGGAGACCTCAACAGAAATTCACTGGTTTTGCTATCAATCCCATTGTTGTCAATTTATAGAATTTGGGTATGTCAAAGCCTATGAAAAGAAAACATAATCAAAAGTGTTTATCATTTGTTTTTTAGGGATTATGAAGACTCTGTTTAAGTGCAGGCCAGGCCAGCATATTTTATTGTTATACCAACCTATTAGTTTGCAGGGTATACTAGTGGCTTACTATGTGATCAACACTTGTGAGCAACTTGATTTACTTCAGTGATTTCCTATTGTTTGTATTTATTGTTATGTTCTATTGAATGCTGCATTGGATGCCCTCCTTCAGGTTTTAATCAGCCTGTGGAAGTTTTAATTTGTTTTATATTCTGTGTAAGCCATTTAGAGTCATTTAATTGCAGAAGGATAGAACTGTGATAAATAACTGAGCAACCTTCTTATTTTGTTATGATTAGAGAAAGCCATTCTATACTTTCCAATCCAATTTGTGGGGTGTATTTGTGGGTGTTAATGTGTATTTCTCTCTCTGCCATTGTAAATGGGATAAAATATATTTATACCAGGGTACATAAAGGGCCAGATCCAAAAAAACTTCATGTTCTTTGGTACGCCTCGTCCTCCTTATTAAGTTTTTCATAAAATAAAGAATCCCCTCACACATATGTGCTAGTCGTTCCCAACTCTAGGGGGTGATGCTTATCTCCGTTTCAAAGCTGAAGAGCCAGCGCTGTCCGAAGACGTCTCCGTAGTCATGTGGCCGGTATGACTAAATGCCATAAATGCATGGAATGCTGTTACCTTCCCACCAAAGGTGGTCCCTATTTTTCTACTTGCATTTTCTTTACGTGCTTTCAAGCTACTAGGTAGGCAGAAGCTGGGACAGGTAACGGGAGCTCACTCTGTTACATGGCGCTAGGGATTTGAACCGCCAAACTGCTGATCTTTCTAGTTGATAAGCTCAGCGTCTTAGCCACTGAACTACCGCATCACGTTTCATAGTTTTTAAATAGTTTTTCATAGTCCTGCACTAATTCCTGCAAAATCTCATATGAGACTGTCAAAATTTTGTGATCTTAGTAAGACATTTCATGTATGTATGTATGTATGTATGCATGCATATAGGTAGTTCTTGATTTAGGACCACAACAGAGCCCAGCTGGTGTGACAAACATAATGTTTGTCACTTCCATAAATTCAATACATTCCAAAATTCAACCCCCCCCCCCCCCGAAAATAAACTTGGGGAAAAAAATCTCAACTACCCTGGGAATAAGTAGAGAAGAAATTTTTTTTTTTGAGATATTAGAATGCCCAATTTTGGCACAGAATGATATAAAAGCACGATGTGCCCTTCTGCAGCATAAAATGAGTCTTGTTAATAAAGAAACTGATTAACAATTAAAGAGCATTGTGCTTAATAATGTGACTTCATAAAAGAGATGAACCCTATGAACTGGTGCTTCTAAATGTTCAGTGCTTAATCAAGCATAACATTTACATAACAGAATAAGAACTAACAATATTCATCTAGATATTAACCATCAAACAGGAACATTAACTGCTGAATCTAGTAGGCTGCTACCTCCCCAAAACTTATCATATGTGTCTGCTTTGAATGCAAGAAGTATATCCTAAATTTTGTTTTTCTATGTTGAGCTTTCCTTATGGCACTTGAAATTTGATCTTCAAATGCTAACTAAAGGCCACAAGTGACATGGAATTGCTGTCTGTTGTGTGAACCAGCACTGCTACTGAAATTGCATAATGATTGTTTACTAGCACACAGCTGCCAGTTAACTCACAATCTTGGGGTAGGCTAGGCTCAGGGGTGGCATCCAGTGCTGGGTTGCCGGAAGAATGCCCCGGTACGGGCATACCAGAGCCTGCCCGGAGCACCAGATAACGTTCCAATATGGTGCTCCGGAGGGCCCACCCGCCCGTTCGACCTCCTTACCGGTCTTTTAAGTCTTCGGCGCTTCCGTGCACAGCACATACAACACCTGCACGACACTGAACAGCTGGAGCGTCACGGAGGCACTAAAACGCATGCATGCACTGCTCAATTGTGCATGCACGCTGCACCTGTCTATGTGGATGCCGCCAAGCCCCACCACTGGTGGAATCCTACCGGTTTAACAACCAGTTTGCTGAGCGCGTGTGCACAGTTCAGAGAATACCGTACTTTTTGACTATAAGATGCACTGGTGTATAAGACGCAAGGTAGAGGTAAGTAAGAAAAAAAAAAGTTTTGCCTTCCTTCAGCCCCCAACACCACTCTGCAGGATTCAGCAGGGCTGGGGCAAGGCAAAAATGCCTCCGTTTCTGCCTTGCCCCACCCCTGCTGAAGCCTGCAGAGTGGTGGTGGGGGCTGAGGAAAGGCAAAAAATGGCCCATTTTTCACAAAAATGGGATGTGGGGGCAGGGCTTCAGGAGGCTAAAAATTGCTGTATTTGGTGTAGAAGATGCACCAACATTTCTGTGCTCTTTTAGGGGAAGGTGCATCTTATAGTCCAGAAAATATGGTAGTTAGTTCCTGGATTGCTGCTAAGGAAGGAAAACAGCTGATGCGACTCAGCTGAGAAGATAAAGGTAGGTAAAGCACAGGGGTAGAACAGTTTCACTCCCAGCTGATATTTGGAGCTACTGGTTTGCCCAGGACCGGTCCAAACTGGTAGAATCCCACCCCTGGACTGACTCCTGCTGACTATTTACAGAATATAAAATAACAAGAGTTGGAAGGGACCTTGGAAATCTTCTAGTGCAGGCTCAACCAGGAGAGCCTACACCATTCTAGAAAAACGGCTGTCCAATCTCTCCTAAAAACATCTCCAGTGATGGAGCATCCAGAACATCAGGAAGAAAGTGATTTCCACTGATTAATTATTCTCACTGAGAGGAAATTTCATCTTAATTCTAAGCTGTATCTCTTTTTGATGAGCTTCCATTGTTAGGTCTTGTCTGGCCCTCAGGTGCTTTGAAGAGTAGGTCAGTTGCCTGGTTTCTGTGACAGCCACACAAATATTGGAAGATTGCTATCATCTCATTCCCTAGCTCTTCTCTTCGTTAGACTACATCAGTGATGGCAAACCTCTTAGGCACGGAGCAGTGGTGGGATTCAATTTTTTTTACTAGCAATAGCAGTTAGATAGCAATAGCAGTTAGACTTATATACCGCTTCATAGGGCTTTCAGCCCTCTCTAAGCGGTTTACAGAGTCGGCATATTGCCTCCACAATCTGGGTCCTCATTTTACCCACCTCAGAAGGATGGAAAGCTGAGTCAACCCTGAGCCGGTGAGATTTGAACCGCCAAACTGCAGAACTAGCAGTCAGCTGAAGTGGCTGCAGTACTGCACCCTAACCACTGCGCCACTACCACTTCTGTGGGAGTGGTGTGGCTTGGTGGACGTGGCAGGGGAAGGATACTGCAAAATCCCCATTCCCTCCCCACCCCCTAACCTGCTTTCTAGCTCCATTCTCCTGTGCAGGGCAACAGAAGAAGACCCAACCGATCAGCTGGGACTTGGGAGGCAGCGAATAGATGGGGGCATGGCCAGCCAGAGGTGGTATTTGCCGGTTCTCCGAACTACTCAAAATTTCCACTACCAGTTCATCAGAACTGGTCAGAATTGGCTGAATACCACCTCTGACACAGAGTGCCCAAACTGGAAGGTGTGCGCGCCCCAGAGTGCCGGAAGTCCAATGACCAGCTGGTTGGCATGCATGTGCACCTTGGAAACACAATGACCAGGTTGCCAGTGTGCAAGCATGCCTCGAAAACCCAATGACCAGCTGGCCAGCTCACATCCAGACAACCAGCTGACCAGAATGAACTGGTATGAACCAGCTGAATCCCACCCCTGGTTATTACGGTTCTTCTAAGAAGGCTGGGACAGACATAGGATGCTTGGTGTCCTCAGTGTTTACTTCCATATCCGATAGGACAATTGTGCTGCATGGAAATTGCTGGATTTAAGCAGCCATTGTGAAGCAAAAAAGAAAAAAAAGAAGCAATAGTACAATCACCACAGAAGGCGTACCACTTCCATATTGTCCTCACAGTTTGTCTGCCACTCAGAAGCTCACAGATTAGGAAAGAGAAACTGAACGGCTCAATCCACAGGAATTCCACTCAGTATCTCTGGTTATAATGCAGCATTTGTTTCTGTCAGTTATTCTCTTAATTTTGAAGGATCCACGTCTCTTGGCCTTTGTCTTTGAGGCAAAATAGGATAATTATACATTTTTACTTTAAGATTTGGAATTATTGCTTAGGCTTTCTTAGTGTAAACCATTCATGAATCCATAAGCAGTTGAGGCAGTAAAATATTATTTTAAAGGAAAATGAGGAGGAGGAGCAGGTGGTGGGGGAGATAGAGGTGGGGGGGGAGGAGGAGGAGGAGGAGGAGGAGGAAGAAGAAGAAGAAGAAGAAGAAGAAGAAGAAGAAGAAGAAGAAGAAGAAGAAGAAGAAGAAGAAGAAGAAATATCTGCCTCCTTTTGGGCAGTTTTGGTACAGTATTTAGGGTCAAAACATGTATATTAAGTTTAGCAGATCTTTAAAACTCAGGCTTGATCTGCTCACTTTTGGAATTTGGCCCTCAACAATCTCCACAAAGCCCAGGAAAATCCCCAAAACGGATGGACCATGTATGCTCCCGATATAGTCCAACATAAAACCACATTCAAATAGCAACAGAAATCATTGTAAAATGATTTCCCGTACTTCTTTATCCACACAATTATACATCTCTAGGTGGTTACAAATCCAACACTCAAAACCATAAAAGCCACAAATGTCATAATTACTCTATTAAAAAAAAGAACGAGCAAAATGTAAGCAGCCACTTGGTTGGGAAGCAAAACATTGATGTAGTCTCCCAAGTCTTCCTTGTAGGGAAAGGAATAAAGTTCAGGGTAGGGTAGCAGATCCTGGAGAGAACAGAGAGCAGATTCAGTGGTGAGGAATAGGAAAAGAGCAGCACTGTTCACAAATAAACCATAAGGCTGGAGGCTGTTAGGGTCTGGATGGGAGTAAACAAGTTGGCACTCAATCCAGACAAGACCGAGTGGCTACTGATGTTCCCTCCCAAAGATTGGCCAAATATTCCATCTCTCAGGCTGGGGGGTGAAATTATACGCCCCTCAGACAGGGTTCACAATTTGGGAGTCCTCCTGGATCCCCAGCTGACTTTAGAACACCATTTGTCGGCTGTGACCAGGGGGACCTTTGCCCAGGTTCGCCTGGTGCACCAATTGCGACCCTACCTGGATCGGGAGGCCCTTCAGATAGTCACTCACGCCCTTGTGACCTCAAGACTGGATTACTGTAACGTGCTCTACATGGGGCTGCCCTTGAAGAGTGTTCGAAGACTTCAGCTAGTCGAGAACGCAGCCGTGCGAGCGATCGTGGGTGCACCCAGGTACACCCACGTTACACCTATCCTCCGCGAGCTGCACTGGCTACCCATTAGTCTCCGAACTCGCTTCAAGGTGCTAGTCGTTACTTATAAAGCCCTACATGGCATCGGACCTGGGTACTTGAGAGACCGCCTCCTGCCAATTACCTCCCATAGACCGATCAGATCGCACAGGCTAGGCCTCCTCCGGATTCCATCTGCCAGCCAATGTCGGCTGGCAACTTCCTGGGGGAGAGCCTTCTCTGTTGCAGCTCCAGCCCTCTGGAACGAGCTCCCCATGGAGATCCGGACCCTTACTACTCTCCCGGCCTTCCGTTCACTAAGATCTGGCTGCTCCGGCAGGCTGGGGGGCTGTGAAATAGCCAGCCCCATGGTAACTATGAATGTTGTGCATTTTAAATTGTTGTTTGTCTATTTGTCTATTTATCCCCTTCCCTTGTTTATTGTAAGCCGCCTGGAGTCCTTTGGGAGTGGGCGGCATACAAGACCAATAAAATACAAAATACAAAATACAAATAAGTGCTATGGTGGCGCAGTGGTTAGAGTGCAGTACTGCAGGCTACTTATGCTGACTGCCAGCTGACTGCAATTTGGCAGTTCGATTCTCACCGGGCTCAAGGTTTACTCAGACTTCCATCCTTCCGAGGTGGGTAAAATGAGGACCCGGATTGTTGGGGGCTGTGACCCGACAAATGCGCGCCCAACAAATGCGCCAACAAAACCACAGCGACAAAACCGCGACATCAAAAGCGCGCCCACAAAAGCACACCGACAAAACCGCGCCCACAAAAGCATGATTAGGGTTAGGGTTAGGATTAGGGTTATAACGTTGTTTTTGTGTCCCACTATGTTGTTTGTTGATGGCGCACTTTTGTGGGTGCGATTTTGACATCGCAGTTTTGTCACCGTGGTTTTGTTGGCGTGCATTTGTCGGTGAACCATTGGGGGCAATAGGCTGACTCTGTAAAAACCACTTAGAGGGCTGTAAAGGACTGTGAAGTGGTATATAAGTCTTATTGCTATAATGGAAATTAAATGGTTTGGTTATACTTTCCTTTGTTGAGAGTGGATAGCTCTTCTCTAAAGGAACATGGTGGCTCAGTGGCTAAGATGCTGAGCTTGTCGATCAGAAAAGTGGACAGTTCGGTGGTTGGAATCCCTAGTTCCATGTAACGGAGTGAGCTCTCGTTACTTGTCCCAGCTTCTGCCAACCTAGCAGTTGGAAAGCATGTAAAATGCAAGTAGAAAAATAGGGACTACCTTTGTTGGGAAGGTAACAACGTTCTGTGCGCCTTTGGCATTTAGTCACACTGGCCACATTACCCCAGAGACATCTTCGGACAGCGCTGGCTCTTCGCTTTGAGACAAAGATGAGCACTGCCCCCTAGAGTCAGGAACGATTAGCATATATGTGGGAGGGGAACCTTTGCATTTACTTTAGCTCTTCTCTAACTTGTATAGAGTAGCTCTTTCTGTTTCTGATTCTACCTTCAGAATAACAGAGTTGGAAAGGACCTTGGAGGCTTTCTAGTCTGACCCTCTGCTCAAGCAGGAAACCCTATACCATTTCAGACAAATGGTTATCCAATTTCTTTTCTAAAACCTCCAGTGTTGAAGCACCCACAAATTCTGGAGGCAAGTCATTCCACTGATTAATTGATCTGTCAGGAAATTTCTCCTTAGTTCTAGGTTGCTTCTCTCCTTGATTAGTTTCCATCCTTTGTTTCTTTGTCTTGCCTTCTGGTGGTTTGGAAAATCGCTTGACTCCCTCTTTCTTTGTGGCAGCCCCTGAGATATTGGAACACTGCTATCATGCCACTCTTCGTCCTCCTTTTCATTAAACTAGACATACCCAATTCCTACAAACATTCTTCATATATTTAGCCTCCAGTCCCCTAATAATCTTTGTTGCTCTTCCATCCACCAACCCATCCTACTGGCCACCTAATTTACTTTGCACCATTTCACCTTCTCCTTTCCTGCTAGGACTCGAAGCAAAATTCTTTTAGCATATGCCACTTTATTGAACAACTCTAATTGACTTAGCATAAAATGAGCACATTAAATCAAAACATAAACACATCAAACCCAAACAAATACAAATAATTGTTCACCTGCTGAGTCACTCAGCACCACAAGTCCTATCTGTTTTCCCTAAAAGTTCTTTGATAAAATACTGTTTTACCAAAAAAAAAAAATCTTTTCAAATGATAGCAAGGAAGGAGTCATCGAAGGCAAAAGGAGAAGGGGACAGCAGAAGAACAGGTGGTTAGATAGTGTCATTGACCCAATGGATGGGGTTTGGGGCAGACTCAGGGAGACAGTGAAGAATGGGGGTTTGGCACACTATGGTCCATGGGGTTTGCAAAGAGTTGAACACAGCCTAGTGACTGAACAATAGCAGCAACAAGGAAGGAGCCATTCCCATGGGGAAAGGGGGAAAATCTTAGAACAAGGGGGCACCGCTGAGGAAACTTATCTCCGGGCTTCTATTTTATTGGTCATAACTCAGATTTTGTCTTCAGTCTTAATGATGGGACTTGCACTTGAGTGGTGTCCCAAAAGGTGCTTTTTCAGGAGGCAATTGAAGTTTCTTGTTTTTTTCTTCTGAAGATGTTTTGCTTCTCATCCAAGAAGCTTCTTCAGCTCTGATAGGATAGTGAGGATACCATCGGTAAATTGGCCATGGTGAGTTGTCCTGCAGTGAGTGGGCAGTGGCAAGTTAGCTTTGGCGACTTGGCCGTGATGAGTTAGCTGTGGTGAGTTGGCTATGGAGAGTTGGCCATAGAGAGTTGGCCATGGAGAGTTGGCTATCGAGAGTTGGCCATGGAGAGTTGGCCATGGAGAGTTGGCCATGGAGAGTTGGCTATGGAAAGTTGGCCATGGAGAGTTGGCTATGGAGAGTTGGCCATGGAGAGTTGGCCATGGAGAGTTGGCCATGGAGAGTTGGCCATGGAGAGTTGGTGGTGGCAAACCGTTATAGACCCTGGTTAAGGTGGGTAGAACACACAGTCTCCTGGCGATTGGTCCAAAGTTACCCAGCTGCTTTTCATGCCTGGGGGGAACTAGAACTCACAGCCTCCTGGTTTTTAGTTTTACCTTAACCACTAAGCCAAACTAGCAATTGCAAAGTAACAGCCTTGCAAAGTAGCAGCCTTTTCAACTCCTGACAGTCCATGAGATTTGGAGAAAAGTGGAAGTTGCCTGTACAAAGAGAGTTTGTCCTATTTGTCAACCTGTTCAGCAGACAGTTGAGACCAGTGTTGGCTGCTTCTCTTGTAGCTGGCAAAAAGAGCTTTCTCCCGGATCAATCAGGGGCTTCGCGATGCCCCTGAGATCAGCAGGACATGCTCTTCTCTATCACTGTTCCTTCAGAACAGTTTAGGTCCAAAAGGACCGTCCAGAAACAGAGATATCAACAGCAATCCTGGAGCCCCAAAATTTTTTGGGACTCCTATGAACGGGGGGGATAGAGGGGGGGAAACCTTCCAAAAATGGACAACTGGAGGATTAAGGGCTGAAATTAGGGAGATTTGAGAAGGCAGGACAGAGGGGAATCCAGTAGAAAGCTATCACATGCTGGGAAAAGATCTTTAGGAGATCGGAGGAGGCAGAACCGAGGGGAATCCAGGAGAAAACTCCTGAGCTTGCTGCTGTTGTCTGGTGGATTGTGCCCTGGACCTCTCTATGCTTCTCCATTCACCACCTCCACTCCCAGGTATGGGACTTGACACTGAATTGGGCTACGATAGTGTGGACCGGCAGGGGGAGCGAGCGATGGAGCTGCTTCTGGATGGGCGAGGGTGAGCGAGTGAGCGACAGGGCCAGGGTAGGTGTTCCGGAAGTTACTTCCGGGTCCACTGGTCAAACCTCCTCTCACCGGATTGGTAAATTTCACCATCTGGTTCTCCTGAGCCGGTGCAAATCAGCAGAAACCCACCACTGATTTGTACCAATGGAAAAAAAAATATAAACCTAGCATTTGACTGGGCGGATTCCCATTTTAGCCATCAGTGGCACCTCAAGTTCCCTAAGAGAAGAGGTCCCAAGTGATCCAGCCCCCCCACCCCCCCGGATGCTGGAACACCTTAATGCTCTTCTCTCACCCTGGATCCTCTCTGGAGTTCAGTGATACATCATCCCTGACCACAAAAACATTATGTAGCTTGTATCTTGTGGGTTCTAATGTCCTGAAATTAGATGGGCTATAAATAAGTGGAAAATGTACAAATGTGGTTCCTGGTGCTGTAGATAGAGTTCTTAGAGTTATTGCCAAATGGTACACTTTAATGGTTAAGAATTACTAGGAAGCAGATTTAAATTAATTTTACAATACGTTCTAATGGGCTTTATAATATTACACAATAGAACAAACTGGAACTGCGAAGGGAGGGGATCTGTACATCTAAAGGAGACAGATAATCTTTTCCTACTCTCTGTTTTAAAAGAAAAAAAAGGCATGTATAAAAGTGATAGAGTCACGGGACGGAAGGGACCTTGGAGGTCTTCAAGTCCAACCTCTTGCCCAAGGAAGGTGTAAGCACACCATCCCAGATATATGGCTGACCAATCTTTTCTTGAAAACCTCCAGGGGTGGAACACCCATAACTTCAGGAGGAAAGAGCCAAGGTGGCGCAGTGGTTAAATGCAGCACTGCAGGCTACTTCAGCTGACTGCAGTTCTGCAGTTCAGCTGTTCAAATCTCACCGGCTCAAGGTTGACTCAGCCTTCCATCGTTCCGAGGTGGGTAAAATGAGGACCCGGATTGTTGGGGGCAATATACTGACTCTGTAAACCGCTTAGAGAGGGCTGAAAGCCCTATGAAGCGGTATATAAGTCTAATTGCTATTGCTATTGCTATAAAACTGTTCCGCCGATTAATCAGTCTCACTATCGACCTGCTAAAAGAATGCAAATGAACAGCTGTTTGCAAAAGAGTATAAATTGACTTCCGTGGAACTTACTTCATACTTAAGTGGTCAGTAGAAGGGGCATACACAGGGGTGGGTTCCTGCTGGCATTACTACTGGCTCGGCATGCAAAAAATGTGTGCGCCCTGCATGCGTGCGCATCTGCGCCTTAAAAGATCTGCGCATGCACACATTAGGAAAGAAAAAAAATCATTTTTTCCAATGAAGATTGTTCTGCCCATATGCAAAAGAGAAAATCAAGATGGTAGTGCTGAGCTTAGAACCGGTTCAGGTGCGTGTCCAGCCGAGTTACTACCTACTCGGCTGAAGTGGTCCGAACTGGTAGGAACTCACCACTGGGTGTGCATAAGTGCACTTATGTGCCTATCTTCCCTGTCATTGTAGTTTATTTTTATTCTTCTTTTCGTTTTTGTTTAACTGATTCTAAGAAATAAAATATAAATAAATAAATAAAATCCTTCCATTCCCCACCATCCAGTCAGAGCTGAAGAAGCTTCTTTGGTGAGAAGTAAAATGTCTTCAAAGAAAAACCAGAAAGTCCAGTGGCTTCCTGGAAAAAGCACCGTGGATCCCCCTCTGATGAGTTTCCACCAGTGGTGGGATTCAGCCGGTTTGCACCTATTCGGGAGAACCGGTTGGTAACTTTCTAAGCAGTCCAGAAAACCGGTTGTTGGAAGAAATCTCATTTTGGTTTTTTCCATTTTACAGGGTTAATCCTGTAAGGAAGGCAGGAAGGAAACATTCTGGTGTTGTTTCTAGCCTAATGTTTATTGCCCTGCTTACAGAAACTGCCTCTCCGGTTAACCCTTATTACATTGCAACAGCTAAGGTGAAGCACCAATTGACATGAGTGACCTTGGGTTGGCCACGCCCATCGGCGTGAGTGAGGTCAAGTTGCCAAGCCCATTCAGTCACGTGACCACTGAGTCCCACCTACCCAACTGGTCATTAGGGCAGAGAACCGGTTGTTAAATTATTTGAATCTCACCACTAGTTTCCACCCACTTCAGCTTCTGGTCCTGCTCTCAGATGCAATGGAGAGTATCTTCCATTGTGACGGCCCTTCAAGTATTGGGAGGCTTCTATCAGTCTCCCCTAAGCCTTCTTTTTGTTAGGGTAAATATATCTACTGTATTTTTTTGGAGTATAAGATGCTCTGGAGAATAAGAGACACCTTAGTTTTGGGGGAGGAAAATAAGAAGAAAAAAATTCTGCCTCTGCCTACCAGCATCCATGGCTGGTAGGCAGCTGACACATGGTAACAAGGTCAGCCTATGAATAGGCACAGCAACTAAGTCAACCAATGAGGGCTATTTGGACTTTGAAATTTGCTGTGTGAGCAACAAGGAGACAGGAAGGAGACAGGCTTAGCCGAGAACTGAAAGTGAAACTGCTTGTGTTTTGCTTGTATTTACTGCTACCTTGGAAAACCTGCTTTTGGTAATGTATTGTATATTATTATTATTTGGAATCCTGCTTTCTTGTGTGTGCTTTCTGAATGTGATTGCTGCTGCAAACTCTGACCAGCCAGGTCAGCTTCAGCACTTATTGCAGTCTGATTCAGCACAGCTGATTGGCGAGTGGAGCAGACTGCCGAAATGCCCCCAATCAGCTGTTCCAAGCTGTAGGGATTGCCACAGACCATCGCTGCCTCCATGCATTCAGTGTATAAGACACCCCAAATTTTCACCCTCTTTTGGGGGGAAAAAGGTGCGTCTTATACTCTAGAAATATGGTAGTTTCCTTAGTATTCATCATATAATTTAGCTTCAAGACCCCCTTATCAACTTCTACATCCTTGTTTGTTTGGGAATTCTACCAATTCTTCCAATTCTACCACCAAATTTAATTTCCTGCCCAAATGGGGAAAATATAGGAAATGGGGATATCCTGGAAGTCGGGGGGGGGGGAGGCATCCATATGAAAATGGTTTGGGGTTAATGGAGCCCTGGTGGTGCAGTGGTTAGAATGCAGTATTGCAGGCAAATTCTGCTCACAGCATGGAGTTCGATCCTGATGGGTTGTCTCAAGGTTGTCTCAACCTTCCATGCTTCTGAGGTCAGTAAAATGAGGACCCAGATTGCTGGGGGCAATTTGTTGAGGTTGTAACATGCCCAGAGAGTGCTGTAAAGTACAATGAGGAAGTATATAAATCTCGCCATAGCAATAGCATTTAGACTTATATACCGCTTCACAGAGCTTTACAGCTCTCTCTCTAAGCCAGGGCTGTCAAAGTCCTGGCCCAGGGCTGGATGAACCATGCCTGGCCACGCCCATGCCCAGATAAGCAAAATGGGAAAAAGTCCTGATACCCGATACCGTGACGATATGAGTTTGACACCCCTGCTCTAAACGGTTTACAGAGTCAGCCTATGGCCCCCGACGATCTGGGTCCCCATTTTACCCACCTTGGAAGGATGGGAGGCTGAGTCAACCTTGAGCCAGTCAGGATCGAACATCTGGCAGTGAGCAGTGTGTTAGCCAGCAATACTGTGTTCCAACCACTGTGCCACCATGGCTCCTAAGAACTATTAGTATTTATTATGCCTACTATTATTAGGTCTATGTATTATTACCAAATAGCATTCGTGCTAGTTCTAAGTACTATTGCTATTGGTATTAGAAAGTCCTGACCCTTCTCATCTGCAAAATAGAGAGCTTTTCACTTCAGTTAGCAATAGCAGTTAGACTTATATACCACTTCATAGGGCTTTCAGCCCTCTCTAAGCGGTTTACAGAGTCAGCATATCGCCCCCACAGTCTGGGTCCTCATTTCACCCACCTCGGAAGGATGGAAGGCTGAGTCAACCTTGAGCCGGTGAGATTAGAACCGCTGAACTGCAGATAACAGTCAGCTGAAGTCACCCTAACCACTGCGCCACCTCAGCTCTTCCTCATCCTCATATCTTTTCTTCTTCTGCTCTCCCATCTTCCAGGAGTCCTTAAGTGGGCATCAAAAGTTTGCTTTAATTTGCCATCAAGTTAGTTTGTGGGTGTCTGAATCATTCTGGCAAGCAGGAAGAGCTACTGAAGGAAGGAAAGTAGCAGGGATATAAACTTTCTGTTGGCTTCCTTCTTCAGCCCACTTCTGTGCTGGCTGTTTCTTCTGCCCACCACCAGTGCCTTTCACAATCCCTGCAATTTTCTAGTGAACGATATTCCGAAGTGGCGGCGAGTGGCACAAAATAAGCATTACCCCCATCAAGTCATTCAGCACAATTTGATCAATTTCTTTTTCTGTGTGTGTCTGTGGCGGGGGGGAGCAAGGTGGTGGGGAGGCATTGGCAAAATGTTCTGAAAAATAAATGATTGCCAACCATTTTGGGATTTCTTTAGGCTGAATTGGTGTCGGCTCTTTTTTCTATTTCTTTTTTTTTTTTGAGGTCCTGGCTGTGCATTTTCTGCTGACGCACTGAAAGCCTCCTCTGACGTCAAAGGGCTTTGCAGAACTGAACAAGGAGCCATAAAATGTCAGCACAAGTTTCTGTATCAGCAAATGAAAATGATTATGGGGGGGGGGGAAACTGGAGGGCGCTTTAAATGGGCTTTAGAGAAGAAAGGGAGGAAAAGATTCGAGAGCTCAATTCTTCAAACAAGATTATGGAACTTGGCCCTCAGGCTGAATTCAGCTTCCAAGTCGGCTTTGTTTGACTGATCAAGGTCTCCACAAAGAGCTCTCCTGTCCCCCAAAGCCCATTTCTCTAGCCATCCTATCGTTGTCAGAATCTCATGCTCCTTTCCTCTCAATTATATCCGTGGCTGCTTTTCTTTCTTATTTTCAGCTGTTGAGGTCAGTACCAGAGGTGCAGAGGTGGTGTTTCTACTGGTTCGGAATGGTTCGGCCGAACTGGTAGTAACTTGGCGGCCTGGGTTGTTGGAACCGGCAGTGACCCAGGCCTGCCACGCAGTGGTGGGCTTCGGCTCCCGTTGCAACCAGTATACCGCAATGGGAGCCGGGTGCATGCGCACCCACTGCCTCTGATACTCCAGCTGCTTGGCAGAGCGTCGTGCAGGCGCCGTATGCTGTGTGCAGATGGCCCGCTTCCTTCAAATACAGGTAAGGAACGAGGGCGGGTGGGCAGGCCCTCCAAAGCACCATTCCGGTACGGTGGCTGCTGCTTCAGGCAGGCACCGGTATGCGCGTACCGGGGCGTACCGCCTGCAACCCACCACTGCTGCCACGCCCCTGAACTGGATATCTTGCTGCTGCCATGGTGACCACCATCTTGTTTTTACCTTCTGCACATGCACAGAGCAGTTTTTATTGTACTGCGCCTGCACGCGCAGTGCATAACAAATGTGTGCGAGCATGCGGCGCATCCCTGAGTGAACCAGAAGTAGCGGTAACCAGAACCCACCCCTGCAGAGGTGGTATTCAGCCATTTCTTTCCGGTTCGGGCAAACCAGTAGCGGAGGCTGCAGGAGGCCCCACCCACCAGTGCTGCTGTAATACATGAGCACTGCGCATGCGCAGAAGGTGGTGTGCATGTGCAGATATGGTGCGTGTGCTCACATTTGCAAACCGGTAGGGAAGGGAAGTAATCCCACCACTGCTCAGTGTCCCAGTAAGTGGCAGTGTGGGATAAAATATTCAATAGTGAAATACCTCACGAGTGAAGGCAAATATATGTGTCCCAGGATAACATTGCAAGATCCAACCTGGGTCAGTCACTGGGAGCAGATGTTTTAGTCTTCTGAGCTTTTGCAATCATGCTGAAACCCATCCACCCCTTACATCCTGGTGAGAGAGAGAAGAGCAATCAGGATGATTAGAGGCCTGGCATCTAAAACATAAGATGAACTGGGCATGGCTAGTCTAGTGAAGAGAAGGATCAGGGGAGACATGAGAGCAGTGGTCCAATATTTGAAGGGCTGCAGAAGAAGAGGGGGTCAGTTGCATTGACAGAGGGATTGAATCAAGGTTTAAGGTTTAAGGTTTATTGTATTTATATGCCGCCCTATTCCCGGAGGGACTCAGGGCGGCTAACAAATCCAAGGGGGAGGGGTAAACAAGAAGGGAGTACAACAAACAGGTACAAAGAGAATTTAAAAGACAGTCAACAGTCATACAATTCGAGGGGGGAAGGGAACTCGTCAACCCCAGGCCTGCCGGCACAGCCAGATTTTAACGGCTTTTCGGAAGGCCTGGAGAGAGGTGAGGGTCCGAATCTCTGCGGGGAGTTCGTTCCAAAGGGCCGGAACAGCCACAGAGAAGGCCCTCCTCTGGGTAGTAGCCAGATGACATTGGCCAGTAGATGGAACCCGGAGGAGGCCTAATCTGTGGGATCTAATGGGCCTTTGGGAGGTAATTGGCAGCAGGCGGTCTCTCAAGTACCCAGGTCCAATACCATGAAGGGCTCAAGATCAAGGGAGGTACTAATAGCACTCTATAAAGCCTAAGTAAGGCCACACTTAGGATATTGCATCCAGTTTTGGTCACCACACTATAAAAAAAAAGATGTTGAGACTCTGGAAAGAGCGCAGAGAAGAGCAACCAGGATGATTAATGGCCTGGAGACTAAAACATATGAAGAACAGTTACAGGAACTGGGCATGGCTAGTGAAGAAAAGGACCAGAGGAGACATGATAGCAGTGTTCTAATGTTTGCAGGGCTGCCGCAGAGAGGAAGGGGTCAAGCTATTTTCCAAACCAACTGAAGGCCCTACAAGGAATAATGGATGGAAACTGACCAAGGAACGATTCAGCCTAGGAATAAGGAGGAGCTTAAGGAGGAGAACAATCAATTCATGGAACAGACATTGCCTTTGGAAATTGTGGGAGCTTCATCACTGGAGGCTTTCAAGAAGAGAGTCAACTGCCATGTGTTGGAAGTGGTGTAGGGTCTCCTTCTTGGGCAGGGGGTTGGGCTAGATGACATAAGGTCCCTTCCAACTCCATTAATCTAAAAAAAAACAAAAAACTATGAATCCAAAAGCTTGGAAAAAACCTCTGGTTCTATGACCAACCAGATTGGGATCCTGCTGAAATAAACAAGATGTTAAAATAACCATCTGATCACACCAGTGACTTCACGACACTTTGAATTGGGTCCTTCTTTTTTTAGGTGTGGGACACGGGATAGTTACTCTTTTTGATCTTTCTAAAAAAGACTTCCTCTGAGGAGTTATTGTCTGGCAGGAGACCTTCTTTATGGAAGAAGACTTGTCTATATTTTAAGATGACCCATTGGGCACCTTCTCAACAATGTTACTTCTTCTTGATGGTGGGGATATATAGACATCTTTCCTCTCGATCTAAATTTGTATTATACAAAAGTCTCCCTTCCTTTTATCCCCTCCACCAATAAGTCTTCATTCCTTGGATGAGGATGGACTTGAAACAGAGGTGGGTTCCTACCAGTTCGCATCTATTCGGTAGAACTGGTTCATCAAATCTACCGAACCGGTTAGAAGAGGTTCCACCAGGGGACCCGGAAAGCAGGCCACACCTACAGAAGAGGTCCCAAAAATTTTTGAAACTCACCACTGGTCCTTGGATATGATTATTCTACACTATCATGCTCATATTTATAAAACTCAGGGCCTCTGTGAAGGGTAAGGATGACTACTGCGTTTGTGGTGCAATCACAACATTGTGTGTGTTGAAGTTGTTTTAACGCAAACCAAAGATGCCTTTTAAAAAAGAAGTTTACATCCTATTCTTATGCATGCCAGTGCTGTGTGTGAGGTAATTTAAGGCGGTTCTGACAAGTGTCGTTGGCATCTTCATATCCAGTCACATGGGCGGCAAGCCACTCCCATCCGGTGACATGGGTGGCAAGTCACTCCCACAATGGAGGCCACACCCACAGAGTAGGTTCAAACAATTTTTAAAAACCACCACTGACTTAAAACCATTTTTTCCCCTATCTCATACCAATATCTTCATCAGGAGGCTACACTTTCTCTCATTTGGTCATGGAAGAAGAGAACCCAGTATTTTTCCGCTCCAGGACCAGATTCCCCTCAGGTTATTATTTTTGACATAGAAAGAGAAACTTTTTTTCAGATATATTTTTATTCTTTGTAAACAAAACAACACATACAAAACAAAGGAAGAGAAGAAAAAAGAACAACTTTCCTCCATTTCATCAAGCATGTCATTTGGTTACAAGTTTTTGTGCATCAATTCTTAAGCTTAGGATTAACATCACTGGTTTACATTAAACATAACTGAATGTTTCACTGTCATTGAGCATTATGTGTTCAAATTACCATTAATATTCTTTCATTTGTAACAATCCTTATTTCCTTGAATTCATAATTATCTATCAAATAAACAATGAGTCTTTAAAGTATTATAGTATCACCTATTTCTAAGGAGGAAAAGCGAAGATTAGAACCAAGAATTCCCATTAGTTTATAATATACATTCATATTTTCAATTAACCGTAATGTCACCAATCATCCAGAATTCCAAGAATAGTTTCCCATTAATTATTAATCCATATAGCAATAGCAGTTAGACTTATATACCGCTTCATAGGGCTTTCAGCCCTCTCTAAGCGGTTTACAGAGTCAGCATATTGCCCCCAACAACAATCCGGGTCTTCATTTTACCCACCTCGGAAGGATGGAAGGCTGAGTCAACCCTGAGCCAGTGAGATTTGAACAGCCGAACTGCAGAACTGCAGTCAGCTGAAGTAGCCTGCAGTCACCACTGTGCCACCTCGGCTCCTTAGTGGTTAAGTATTTCAATTCATGTATATATCAATTATTCCTTACATCATCATTGATCCGTTTAATATACAAAGATCTTTCTAATATAAAATGGTCATTTTATAGAAAAAGAAACTTTGGAGTCACCAATACATGAAGAATGAGATCTGCATCTCCAGAATATAGTGTGATTTATTCTCGGGGATATGCATAGAGGTCTCGAGTAGTGATGACTAACTTTTTGTTGAGTCATGCCAAAACTGTGGGGGTGTCTGAGGGGGGTCACTTTATTATTATTATTCCTATCGTGTTCTTATAGCGTTGGCTTCATCTCATTCAGGAATGAAACACAGTTAAGTAACTTTAGCTATTAAAGTCATATTTCCTCTCTAATTCCAACAGCATCCAAGGAGAACGCAAAGCGTGTTAAATCTGTCTCATTTTATCACCCACTTCCTAAGTAGGCCAGACTTTAGCAATGGGAATAATAAATGCCAGGCCAGTATAGTTTTGTGCTGACTCAAGGAGAGATAGAAAGCATTTCAATTCGTCAGTCAGGAAAGGTCAAAAGGCTCCCAAGCTTCTGAATACAAAATTGAAATCCCCCCCCCCCCCAAAAAAAAAATCCTTAGATATCTAACTTCTCAAGTGTGATTATCTAATCTTCTCCCAGGGCTTGGAAGAAGAACCAATTCTTCAAAGCTTAAAGGTAAAGTTTCCCCTCGCACATATGTGCTAGTTGTTCCCGACTCTAGGGGGTAGCCACACCCACAAAGGAGGCCACACCCACAGAGTAGGTTCGAACAATTTTTGAAACCCACCACTGTTGTGATCCTGCAGAAAATATTACCAAAGCAGCAGATGGCCTGAAAATGCCCCCCCCCCCCCCAAAAAAAAAAAAAAAACCATTTTGGGGGGCATTTTCAGGGATTTTATATATGTATAAATACACTCAATTCTAGACCATGGTGACTTTGCTCATTTTGTTGTAAAAATCCTTTTCTTTGAGATTATGTTCTTGCTGTCTTTGTTTTCCTTTCCTTTTTGTTGTCTTTTATTTTCTATCCCTTGTATGTTTCCCAGGCAACTTGCCAGATGTAGCCTACCTGACCGATAGATAAGTTTTGCTTGTTTTCTTTTTTCTTTCTAATTTGTCCCCAGCTGTAATTATGGTAGTGTCACATTCTGGTGTTCACCTTGCATACAAACAGAGAGTCATTTTGTTTGGAGAAAATCTTTTATCTCTATCTAATATTACGTGATAACCAGCACTAAATGACAATGATACAAAGGTAAGCAAATCCAAGTCAGTTCTAACCAAGTTAACACCATCACCCATATATATACCATTACCCCACCCAGCTCTACCCACAACTCCACCCAGATGACACCCACCCACCAGCACCAATCACCATGACCCTCAGACACCCTCAGCCACACCCCCACCCAGTGTCATCATAGCCTCCTTCCTGGTTAGCAGCATCCAAGCAGAAGAGTTACGTCAGAGTAGGCAGTTGCACCCCAGCAGAAGAGTTACGTCAGAGTAACAAAGATGAAGCATGTGCGTGCTGGAAACCAGAAGAGGAGCTGGCAATGGTGCACATGCTCACAGAGAGGGCTCTGCAAGCCACCTCGGGCATACGTGTCATCGTTTCACCATCACGGAACTAGACATAATAGATACAGTAGATGCATGGTAGATAGATCAGATAGATGACAGATTATAGATAGATAATAATGAGGATAGATATAGACAGACAGAGTGAGAGAGTGAAATGATAGAATAATAGAACAACAGAATAACAGTTGGAAGGGAGCTTGGAGGTCTTCTCATCCAATCCCCTGCTCAAGAAGGAGACCCCATGCCATTCCAGACAAGTGCTTGTCCAATATCTTCTCAAAAACCTCCAGTGATGGAACGTCCATGATTTTTGAAGTTAAGCTGATTCATTGTTCTAGTAGGAAATTTCTCCTTAGTTCTATGTTGCTTCTCTCCTTGATTAGTTTCTTGCCTTGCCTTCTGGTGCTTTGGAAAATAGGATGTCCCATTTTTCTTTGTGGCAGCTCCCCCCGCCCCCAATATTGGAACACTGCTATCATGTCACACCTAGTCCTAGATAGATGAATGGATGGATGGATATGGATGGATGGATAGATGATAGATAGAAAGAAAGAAAGAAAGAAAGAAAGAAAGAAAGAAAGAAAGATGATAGATAGATGATAGACAGACAGACAGACAGATAGACAGATGATAGATAGATAGATAGATAGATAGATAGATAGATAGATAGATAGATAGATAGATAGATAGATAGATAGATAGATGATGGATGTAATGTAAATTGTTGCTGGCTATTCATGTTTCTCTCCCTGCTTTCGTTTGCCTTGTATCTCAATTTTGCCAATTAATGTTTTTGATGTTCACTAATGTTTCATAAATAAACATTAAGGCACATTTTTTTGCTAGCTGAACTGAGTGGAGTGTGTGCTTGCTCTGATCTGGATACTGAGAGTCTGCTGGGTGCCAGCAAAACTGGAAATTATCCACAATAATCATCCAAGAAGTAGAAGGAAGTGATTATCTATGCCTTGGCCAGCAAATCGTACCGAGACAGCTGTGCCTTCAAACTAAAGCTATTTGAGCTGTCAAGATGCAATTTTATGCTATTAAAACTGGGAGCCTTGTCGATCAAAATAATACCCTACAAGTAGTCTTTGATTTGCAACAGTTTGTTTAGTGACTGTTCAAAGTGAACAGAGCACTGAAAAAGTGACTTTTGACCGTTTCTCATATTTACAGCCATTGTAGCTGTCAGAACTACAGCCATCTTTTCTTTTGGGTCTTTGGCCTGCTGCACTTTCTATTACTCTACTATGCATTTTCTATGGTGGGAAAATGGGAGGAGGGATTGTACAGAGTTAGATGCTATGTAGCCATAACAAAATTCTTTCTAGAAAGCCAAGGTCATCTTTTGTATTTGCACCTCTGCACCTGACCGGATCTGGATGGGTGGAAGTTGCCAGCAAGAATAGACCATGGACTTGTGGGTGGGTGGGGGGAAAGATCTTGAACTTTCAACTGGGTGGGGGAAACCGGGAAGCTTTCAGATTCGGGTTTTCCCAGATGTGCCAACATGGCTCCCTTAATAAATTGGAACTTTGAGAAATACTTTGCCTTGGACTCTGATTTAATTTTGGATGCTCTTTGAATCCTGGCAGTAGCCTCTCCTTAGTCATATGATCAAAATTCAGATGCCTGGCAACTTGTTCATATTTTATGATGGTTGCAGTGTCCAAGGGTCATGTGATCAGCTTCTGTGACCTTCTGAGGAGCAATTTCAAATTTCAACTGTCTCAGTTAAAAAAAAATACCACTAGAAAAAGTTGAAAGGATCACGTACCTCGGTTTTAATTTACATGAAAGTTGGGACATGACCAGTGAAGTAAAGACAAGGGTAGAGAAAGCTCGAACAGCATTCTTCAAAATGGAAAAGGCCTTCTGCAGTCACGACATAAGCCTAAGTCTGAAAAACCGGCTTGTCAGGGGTTACATCTTTTCTATCCTGCTCTACGGAGTGGAGAGTTGGTCTCTGACCGAAAGCCACTTGAAGAAACTAGAAGCATTTGAAATGTGGATTTACTGACGGCTGTTACGTATAAACTGGGTTAACAAAATAAGAAATGGGGAGATGATAAGTTGTCTGGAAAAGCAAAGGGAAATCATTAAAGCAGTGGTGAAATTCAATTTTTTTTTACTACCGGTTCTGTGGGCGTGGCTTGGTGGGCATGGTGTGGCTTGGTGGGCGTGGCTTGGTGGGCGTGGCAGGGGAAGAATATTGCAAAATCTCCATTCCCTCCCCACTCTAGGGCCAGCCAGAGGTGGCATTTGCTGGTTCTCTGAACTACTCAAAATTTCCGCTACTGGTTCTCTGAACTACTCAAAAATTCTGCCACCAGTTCTCCAGAACCTGTCAGAACCTGCTGGAGTTCACCCCTGCATCAAAGCCATTAAAAAGTGAAAGAATATTTTGACATGTGATGCGACATCCAGAAAAATACAGCATCCTTCACTTAATCCTCCAGGGAAAAAATTGAAGGCAAGCCAGGTTCAGGCAGAAGAACATAATGGCTTCAAAAACTAGGAGACTGGTTTGGACAAAACTCAGCTGCACTGTTGACAAAAATGGGATTGCCAACAGGATCGCCAATGATGGATATGTCACAAGAAGAAGAAGTTAAAAAAATATCACTACAGATATGTGGCATTTTCTTTCCTCTTTTCCAAACCCTTATTTTAATTATTACATTTAACATTTTATTCCTTTCAGAATAGAAGTTCATTAGAAGACTAATATTCTAAAATGCAGGGCTAAGGAGAAATTGCACAGTAACACATTACACAATTACATTTTGGATCCTCTTCTGGAGAAAAGGTTCTTTCGATTTGAGTTTGCAAGGAAAGAATCTCTTTTCAGTGAGTTATTTGTGTAGCCCGCACATCAATTCCTGGTTGAATTTAATGATTGTGCTCTTAAATAATGTTTAGAAGGCAGTCTAAAACAAACAAACCAAAAAAAAAATCAATTTTATGTTCCATGCCGCACATCACAAGCATCTGATTAAAACAGGAGTCACTTGCCAAATTTGCAATTATGGCTTGAAATCCTGAAGAATGGGCTAGTTAAAAAGGGTAGGAGCTGCTTGAAATGAGATACAGAAAACATTGGAGCAAATGATCTCCAGTACAATTGGAAAAGCTTTAAGGGGCTTTGCGGGAGGAACAATACGCTTGCCCTGGCTTCAGTTTAGTTTCTGTCTCCTGCTTGCTTGAGGAATGGGACAATTCACCCTAGCCATCTCACCATGGCCATCTCACTGCGACCAACTTGCCATAGGACAAGTTCACTGTGGCCAACTCACTATGGGACAAATCGCTGTGGACAATTCTATGTGTCATCCATGAGTTATCCCACAGAGAATAAGCAAGCAGGGGACACCTAGGAAATTGAAGCCAGTACAGATAGTTCTTGACTTATAACCATTGCAGTAATGGGATTCAGCCAGTTTGCACCTATTCGGGAGAACCGGTTGTTAACTTTCTAAGCAGTTCGGAGAACCAGTTGTTGGAAGAAATCTGATCTTGTTTTTTAACACTTTACAGGGCTAATCCTGTAAGGAAAACAGGAAGGAAACATTCTGGTGTTGTTTCTAGCCTCATCTTTATTGCCCTGCTTACAGAAACTGCCTCTCCGGTTAACCCTTATGACATTGAAACAGCTAAGGCAAATCACCCATCAACGTGAATGATGTTAAGCTGGCCATGCCCACCCAGTCACATGACCACCGAGCCATTCCTACCCAGCTGGTCATTACGGCAGAGAACCGGTTGTTAAATTATTTGAATCCCACCACTGAACCATTGGTTTAGTGACTGGTTACAATAGCACTGAAAAAGAGACTTATGACTGGTCCTTGCACTTATGACCAGATCAAGGGAGAAGTCCTGATACCATCTCAGACAAATGGTTGTCCAATCTTTTCTTGAAAACCTCCAGTGATGGAGCCGTTGTGGCCCACCAGCGGCCAGGGAGCTGGCAGCAGAGTCAGATAGTGAGGAGGTTGGGGAGGAACCTGGAGGCTGGGAAAGGCTTGGATGAGGATTTTGTGTCAGAGGCAGAGATGGGGCCAAGGCCACCTGGCAGTTCTCAGCTGCCTTCGGAGGTAGACAGCAGTGAAGCAGCTGGAGCCTTTTCCCAGTGTGTGCATGCGCAGAGCTGCCAGAAGAAAAGAACAGCTAAGATATCAGGGTTGACTTGGGAGTAAAGTCACAGGTGGACAGTGAATGGTCCCTCCCATAGGAAATAAAAAAGGAGTGAAGGGGGAGTGGGCTTTTGCAGGAAACAATTCGTTCGTTCATTTCAGGAGTGTGAAGATCTGTCCGTGAATCTCAGAGACTCTGTGCCAAGTCTTTCCTTACACTGCACTGCGTTTGGAAAATATTTACATGGCAGCTTTCCAAGCTAGATAAGGTCTGTGGTCATAAATTCACCTTTGAAAGACAGTTTGCCAAGCCTTTGCTGAATGTGAATGAGAGGAATTCACATTCGTTTAATAAAAGGGGTTTTGTCAGGACCAGGAATCTGCTTCCTGCTTTTGGGGGAAGCCTAAGTCAGAACAGGAGCACCCATAACTCCAAGAAGCAACTTGTTCCATTGATTAGTTATTCTTACTGTTAGGAAATTCCTCCTTATTCCCAGGTTGGATCTCCCTCTGAGGAGTTTCCACCCATGGTGTCTTGTCCTTCCCTCAAATGCTTTGCAGAAAAAAATGGACCCCCTCTTCCTTGTGGCAACTCTTCAAGTATTGGTTGACATCTGTCATGTCACCCCTAAGCCTTCTCTTTGTCATACTAAACTTACTTAGTTTCCTTAGTTAAGACACCTAACATCAAAAATGTCATCAAAAAAGCACAACAAAGAATGTTCTTTCTGCGCCAACTCAGGAAGCCCAAGGAGCTGCTGATCCAGTTCTACAGAGGAATTATTGAGTCTGTCATCTGCACCTCCATAACTGTCTGGTTTGGCTTTGCAACCCAACAAGAGAGACACAGACTTCAGAGGATAATTAGAATTTCAGAAAAGGCAATTACTTCCAACCTGCCTTCCACTGACGACCTGTACACTGCACCAGTCAAAAAGAGGGCTGTGAAAATATTTATTTTATGTCCATCCTGGACATAAATTGTTTCAACTCCTACCCTCAAAAATGATGCTATAGGGCACTGCATACCAGAACAACTAGACACAAGGACATTTTTTTCCTGAACACCATCACTCTGCTAAACAAATAATTCCCTCAACACTGTCAAATTACTAAGTCTGCATTATTATTACTATTAATCTTCTCATCGTTCCTATCACCCATCTCCTCCCACTTATGATTGTAACTTTGTTGCTTGTACCCTTATGATTTATATTGATTGTTTCCTAGTATGATTTGATTGCCTATTTGTATCCTATGACTATCATTAAGTGTTGTAACTTATGATTCGTGATGAATGTATCTTTTGTTTTACGTACACTGAGTTTATGCTCCAAAGACAAATTCCTTGTGTGTCCAATCACACTTGGCCAATAAAGAATTCTATTCTATTCTATTCTATTCTATTCTATTCTACTCTACTCTACTCTACTCTACTCTACTCTACTCTACTCTACTCTAATCTATTCTAATCTATTCTATTCCTTTCCTTTCCTTTCCTTTCCTTTCCTTTCCTTTCCATTCCATTCCATTCCATTCCATTCCATTCCATTCCATTCCATTCTATTCTATTGGTTGTTCATCATAAGATTTAGTTTCTAGACCCTCATTATCTTTGCTGCTCTTCTCTGCACTCTTTCTAGGGTCTCAACATCTTTTTCTTGCTTGATTCTCAGGTGACATATCAGAAATACTTTTGTACGTGCCATTTGGAAAGAGGCCCAACCTTTCCCCCCGCCCTTCTGTCATTCTTCCTCCCTTTCTCAGATGACTTTGGAGAAGGTCAGCTCTTGACAGCACTTTATTGGTGTTCCTCTCTTCTGAATCAACTCATCAGGCAGATATAATTGCTATCTGTTAAGAGAGGTGAGGCTGGTGAGTTTCCTAGCTTGGTTTCAAAATGAGGTCAAACGTTCCTCCTCCTGTCTTTTCCAGCCTATCTGATGTGCTGGTGATCTGATCCTTGGTGAACTCCCTGGGCTTAAAACTTTTTGGGAAAAGCAATAATTTCTGTTTTAAGCAGAAGGCTCCTGTCGGAGGCATGTCGTTAGTAGGAGATGCAATAATTAGATCATAGCAGAAGTGATGGCCAGGTCAAATGAGCCTCAGCACACAGGGAAGTGAGTTTAGCAAAAATGAAACAATGGATAATTGCTAATATAAAACGAGAGCCAGTTTGGTGTGGTGGTTAAAGTACCTGGCTAGAAAGCAGCAGACTGTGAGTGTTCTAACCGAGGCTTCCTAAGAGCATGAAGCAAACTCCTTGTCCACACAAAAAACGCTTTTATTAATTTGCTGTGAATTCTGCTCATTCACATCCAGCGAAGTTTTTCAAGGGAGGATTTACAGTCACAGACCTTATCTGGCTTGGAGAGCTGTCAGGCTGATATCTGCAAAACTTGGCAAGGAGTCTCGGAGAGTCACAAGCCAATTAAGAGAACTAATTGTCTCCTGCAAACTCCACTCTCCTTTCGCTCCTCTTTATTCCCTCTGGGAGGGGCCATTCATTGTCCACCTGTGGCCTTACTCCAAAGTCGACCCCTGTTCTTTAGTTGTTCCCTTCGTCTGGCAACTCTGCTCATGCGCACACTGGGAACAGGCTCCAGCTGTTCATCTGCCTCACTGATATCTGACTCCGAAGGCAGCTGATAACTGTCAGATGGCTCTGGCCCCCACTCTGCCTCCAACACAGAGCCCTCATCACAGCCTTCTGCAGACTCCAGCACTGGCCCATGTTCCTCCCCAACCTCCTGAATCTGCTGCCAGCTCCACTGTCTGCTGGCAGGCCACAACAGTGAGTTCAAGTCCTGCCTTAGCTAAGTAAGCCAGCTGGGTGACTTTGGGCCAGTCGCTCTCTCTCTCTCAGCCCAACTCACCTGGCAGGGTTGATTGTTGAGCCCTGCTGGTGCAGTGGTTAAGGTGCAATATTGCACGATGGCTGGTGAATTTGGGGAGCTGAAGTCCACAGGTCTTAAAGTTGCCAAGGTTGGAGACCCCTGGTTTAAACCAAGTGTACCTGAAGGATGGACTACAGGCAAAGACTGGGCTCAAAATGTGTTAATAATCACAAACAATTGTGTGATTGGATATTTTCCTTGAGCTCGATGGGGGTGGGTAGGGGCTTTTGAATGTTAATGTTTCTTTTTTTATTGACTATTTATTTATTTATTTATTTATTAGACTTATATACCGCTTCATAGGGCTTTCAGCCCTCTCTAAGCGGTTTACAAATTTTTTAGCAAATTGAGTCAGCAAATTGCCCCCACAGTCCGGGTCCTCATTTCACCCACCTCGGAAGGATGGAAGGCTGAGTCAACCTTGAGCCGGTCAGATTTGAACCGCTGAACTGCAGATCACAGTCAGCTAAAGTGGCCTGCAGTACTGCACCCTAACCACTGCGCCACCTCGGCTCCCCATTGTCTTCCCATCCGTGGGCTGCTGGTTACGTGTGGAGGAACTGCTTTCCCCCCCCCCCCAGGAATGCCCATTTAGGGAGAGTAACTCTACTTCCGTGATAGAGAACGCCCAGTGCACATGAAGCCATGTCACCTGGCATGCATGGTCTTGCCTGTTTCTCTTATGGGTTTCTGGCGAGCATGCATGTGCAACGATCAGCTGTCCTTTGCATGTGCAGCAGTGCCGAAAACCATTATCCTTTCCCTGGAATGAGGTGGGAATGGAGATTTTGCAATATCCTTCCCCTGTTTTTAAAGTGTATATAACCCAGTACAAACCCACCCACCCCTTATACGTGAAGGTGTGAAATTAAAAGCCCAAATGAGGACTACTTATGAAACAGCCCAAGAGAAATCCATAACAGAATCATTATTCTGTCGTTTGCTGTTGTGCTGTTAAGAACATTAACCTTCCACACTTTGCTCACTGGTGTATTGTAATGGTTTGTTTAGTCATGTTCCTCCTTGAATTTTTAATACATTTGGGTATAATATAGGTTGATATCTCATTTAAGATTAATAGCGATGGACTTCAGATAAGGGATTCTTGACAAGAAATAAATAGATAAAGAGTTATGTCTACCTCATTGCCTTGTTCTCCCTTCCTTTCTTTCCCCCTTCCCCTCCCTTCCCCTCCTTCCACTCCCCTCTTCCCTCTCCCATCCCCTTCCCTTTTCCTTCCTTTCATTCCTCCCTTCCTTCTCTTATCCTTCCCGCTTTCTCCTCCTCCTCCTCTCCTCCATCATGGGTTCTTTGCTCGGTTCTCAGTTCTCTTCTCAGCTGCTCGGCTCCCATGGAATTTATCACCTAATTGTGCAGCTGGAAAAGTCAGTGGGAGAGGAAAGAGGGAAAGAAACAAAGAAGAACAGATTGTTGCTTTTTTCCAAATCCATCCCATCTCTCTCTCTCCCTCCCCCCCTCTCTCCCTCCCTCCCTCCCTCCCCCCTCACTGTCTAAAACCTGCTTATTCCCTAAGGCACCCACAAAATTTCTCCCTCCATTCCCTCATTGCCAGAAAAGAGAGAGAAGCAGGTGGACACACTAACAGTGCTGCAGGAACAAGCAAGCCAGGAAATCTAGGTCATTCATACTGCAGGAATGTGAGAAAGGCCTTGGGGAGGAATGACAAAACCACAGGTTAGCTTCCCTGAAATATATGGGGGTAGGGGAGGGGGAGGAAGCATCCGAAAGGTGAGCTCATTCGTGCTCCATCAACACCTGAACAAAGGAAGGCTGGGTCTCAGGGGTCCATGTTCTACAAGATAAAGCATGGCTTCATTTCTAGGTCCTCGTTTTGCATGGAATAATCCTCTCCCTCCCCTTCAGTTCCAAGTTCCTTAGAGGCCATAAGTGCCTTCTTACAGTTTCCTAGATATACTGCAGTGCAGTGTCATTTCCTCTTGCCTGCTCAGTGCAAAAACAAAAAAACAGGAGAAAAGGAGGAGGAGGAGGAGGAGGAGGAGGGCAAAGAATTATGGCTCAGCATTGATGATGCAGAGCCATAGAATTTCATTCATTAAAAAAAATCCATTCAGTCCATTGTTTCTTAGGTTGCTGAGAAAATAAAGTGCATTTCCTTCTCTCCATTTAAATATTTAGCACAACTACCCTGTAATTGTTATTATTATTACCGTATATACTCGAGTATAGGCCGACCCGAATATAAGCCGAGGCACCTAATTTTACCACAAAAAACTGGAAAAGTTATTGACTCGAGTATAAGCCTAGGGTGGGAAATGCAGCAGCTACCGGTAAATTTCAAAAATAAAAATAGATACCAATAATGTTTTTGAATATTTATTTCAAAGAAAAACAGTAAACTAGCGGTGTATTCAATGAAATACTTCACTCACCTCATGATGCTGATGTCCCGCTGTGATGATGATGTCCCGTGCAGCCGCGGGAGCGATGTCCCGCCTCCTATGACACACGGCACAGTGATTCCTATCATTGGATCACTGTACCAGAGGAGGTGGGACATCGCTATGTGGCTGCTTGCCATAACAAGGAGGAGGTGGGACATCGTTGCAGAGCGGCAGGAGGGGGAGGAAGGGGAATCGTAAGACAGCCCTGCATTACATTAGAACGTGAGGAGGGGGGATGGTGCGGTGCGCGCTGCGCGGCAAACTGACACAGAGGGAGGGGAAACTCACAGGGGCGCCGGGCCATTCACGAGCCTCACCCAGCGGCATGGCCCCGCCCCTTTTTCTCTTCCATTTCGGGCAAATTTTTCACTGACTCGAGTATAAGCCGAGTCGGCTTTTTTCAGCCCAAAAAGTGGGCTGAAAAACTAGGCTTATACTTGAGTATATACAGTACATGGTTGGTTGCACAGTCAATCTGATGTTTAGTCTAGATCTGGCATTTCCCCCCCCCCCCCCACATTTCGAGCCTTTTCCAAGGACATGGGGTAGGCAGATGTTGATTAATAACAGTAAAGGTATTGTTGCAGGATGTAAGTTGTCCCAAGTAAAGCTGCAATTTTGCAATTGGCTGATGGTGAGTTTGTCCACGCTGAAGATGTTGCTCCAGATGTTCTGGGATTGCACTCAAGGAGCCAATTACTATTGGTACTTTGCTTCCTTTTACAACAGGAGTGTCCAACCTGGGCAACTTTAAAAGCTATGGACTTCAACTCCCAGAATTCCCCAGTCAGCCATGATTGAAGCCACCATTGCCCATCAGTCCCAACAGGAATATCTCTGATTTCAGTTGCATCTTTAAAATCCTCCGAATTAAGGTATATATTAAATCCAAGGGAAACATTAAACTTGCAAGGAGGGGGGGGGGGAAAAACTCATTTCAGATAGGATTTCTTCATCTCCTAGTGGCAAGGAAACCAACATTTTTGTGGGGATGATTATTTAAATGTGAGAGATGAAATGAAGGAGGTTTTTTTCCCCTCCTATAATGGGGATGGCGAACCTTTTTGGCACTGAGTGCCCAAACCGGAATGTGTGTGCCTGCGCACTGGAGCACTGGAAGCCTGAAGATCAGTTGACTGGTGTGCATGCGTGTGCCAGCCAGCTGGTCTTTGGGTTTTCAGCATGTGCATGCACATCGCCAGCTGGACTTCGCACATGTCTGAGCACCAGAAACCTGAAGGCCAGCTGGCCGGCATGTGCATCCCTGATTTCAGGCCATTTTCAGGCTGGTTTGGGGCCGTTTTGTGGGGCTTGGGCCATTTTGGGGGGGCATTTTCTGGTGCTCCAGTGCCCACAAAGACCAGCTGGCCAACACCAGAAACCAGAAGAGCAGCTGGTGCTGGCTTGTGTGCCCATGGAGAAGGCTATGCGTAAGTTCACCATCACAGTCCTATAATATACTTGCCTGCCTGCCTGCCTCTGCCTGCTGCCTGCTGCCCTGCCTATCTCTCTTGCTCGCTTTCTCCATTCCCCTTTCCTCTCTTCTCTCTTCTCCTTTCTCGATCGTTTCTTCCATCTTCTTCTTCTCTTCTCCTTCTCCCTTTCTCTCCATCTTTCTCCTCTTTCTCATCTTTCCTCTCTTCCCTCTCGTCTCTCTTTCTCTCTTTCTCTCTCTCTCTCTCTCTATCTATCTCTCTATCTATCTTATCCATCCGTGTGACTATAAAAGACCTCTATCTCATCGTTAATCCATCCATGGACTAAAAAGACCTCCAAGGTCTGTCGCTCCTCCTCCTCCTCCTCCTCCTTCCGCTCCTCCTCCTCCCTTCCTCCTCCTCCTCCTCCTCCTCCTCCTCCCTCCTCCTCCCCATCCCAACTCCCTCCTTACTTTTTGTTCATCCATCATCTAGTTTCTATGACTCCCCTCTCTTTCGGAACATGATAGCAGCTATTCCAATATTATAGGGGCTCCTACAAAGATTGAGGGGGGACAAACTATTTTCCAAAGCACTAAAAGGCAAGACAAGAAACATGGATAGGAACTAACCAAAGAGAGAAGCAGTCTAGAACTAAGGAGTAAATTCCTAACAGTGAGAGCAGTCAACCGACAGAATAGCTTGTCTTCAGAAGCTGTGGGTGCTCCATCACTGGAGGCTTTCCAAAAGAGACTGGACAACTGTTTGTCTGAAATGGTGTAGAGTCTCCTGCTTGAGCAGGGGGTTGGAGTAGAAGACCTCCAAGGCCCCTTCCAACTCTATTATTCTATGTTTATGTTCTAAGTTCTATTAAGAGAAACCCGGGATTCATTTCGTTCCCAAGATTTAAGGTTGGTGTCTCAGAATCAAGGACTAGAAGTAAAGTTTGAATCCTTATCTCACAATGTTTACGTTTCTTCCTATTTCTTTCAGAAGTTTCATTTCTTTTGCCTTTCACAGCAGATGCTTTCAGGGATAACTTTTCTGCTTTTCTTTAGTGATCCTTGGTGTTACGTTGCTATTTTAATTTCAAAGTCTCCTTAGGAACGTGTAAGGAGTTTTAATAAACGTTGATAAGATCTCTGCCTAGAAATCTTTTTTTTTCCTCCTCCTGCTTCTTTTTGTTCTGGGCCTCTTTATTTATGAAACAATTTTGATTACTTCTGACAATGCAGATTTAAATATATTAACATCTTCCTCAAATAAAGGTCGAACTCTGATTTCTTCAGGGGCATCTCCATACGTGTCGCATTGACACCTGATATTTCCCAGGCCAGTCTGACAATTTGCCATTAAAAAACAGCTAGTCCTCAACTTACAACAGTTCATTTAATGACGGTTCGAAGGTACCACATCACTGAAAAAAGTAACATGACCATTTTTCAAACTTACAGCATCCCCGTGGTCAAAATTTGGCGTGACCCGTCAAAAACCGCGCTTGACTAAACCGCGCCCGATTAAACCGCATCGCTGACGTCATCTTCAGGGCAACAACAGCCAGCGCGGAGAAAGAAGGGCGCTTTAAATAGCGCTTTGAAAGCAAGCCGATTCAACTTAAGGTAAGGGTTAGGTTTAGGGTTAGCTTTAGGGTTAGCTTAGGGTTAGGTTAAGGGTTAGGGTTAGGTTTAGGGTTAGGTTAAGGGTTAGGGTTAGGTTTAGGGTAGGTTTAGGATTAGGTTTAGGATTAGGTTTAGGGGGGTTAGGTTTAGGTTTAGGGGTTAATTTTAGGTTTAGGGTTTACAGTGTGCTTCTGTCTCCGTGCTGTTGTCGCCCTGTTAATGACGTCAGCGACGCGGTTTAGTCGGACGCGGTTTAGTCGAGCACGGTTTTGTGGTGGAACCAAAATTGGATACTTGGCAACAAGTTCATATTTATGAGAGTTGCTGTGATTCCCTTTTGCACCTTCTGACAACAAGCCACTGGGGAAACTTGATTCACTTAACAACTGAGTTACTAACTTGACAATTGTATTGTCACTTAACAACTGAGTTACTAACTTGACAATTGTATTGATTCACTTAACAACTGAGTTACTAACTTGACAATTGTATTGATTCACTTACAACTGGGACATGAAAGGTCATAAAAAGGGGGCAAAACTCACTAACAACTGTCTCACTTAGCAACAGAAATGTTGGGCACAACTGTGGTCATAAGTCGAGCTCTACCTGTACTCTTCCATGCCAATATTTCTGAAACCATCCAAAGTTGCTTATTTTGTCCCAGCAGTAAACTCTACTCAGAATTGTTATATCTATCAATAATTTGTGAGATTGCAGTAACCGATAGACTGTGCAATGTTCTGTAAAATTAAAGTAAAATATAAGGCTAGCCTATATAAACTCCCTGAAAAAATAAGAGCCTCCCCCCCCCCCCCCCCGTTCTAAGCAATCCATCATCCTGGTTTCATAGTATAAATATATGCAGTGCACACAAGAAAACGTTTGCTGTAATATGTTCCGGTGGTGACAGTTAATAGGAATTGCTCCTCAGAACAAATGGAAGAACCTAGAATAAATTAGATTGGGTGGATCTGTTCCCACAGTCAGAAATGCAAAATTGTTATTGTTGTAGTGGCATTGGTTTGCTGCTGGTTCTGTTCTACAGAGGAATGATTGAGTCTCTCATCTGCACCTCTATAACTGTCTGGTTTGGCTCTGCAACCAAATCAGACAGACACAGACTCCTTCAGAGGATAATTAGAACTGCAGAAAAAAACATGGCTACCAACCTGCCTTCCATTGAGGACCCCTACACTGCAGGAGTCAAAAAAAAGGGCTGTGAAATATCTACAGATTCCTCACATCCTGGACACAAATTGTTTCAACTTCTACCCTCAAAACGATGCTATGGAACACTGCACACCAGAACAACTAGACAAAAGGACAGTTTTTCCCCGAATGCCACCACTCTGCTAAACAACTAATTCCCACAACATTGTCAAATTATTTACTAGACTGTGTTACTATTCTTCTCTCTTCCTCCTAGTACTTATCTCTTCCCACTCTTAACTATAACCATGTTGCTTATATCTTTCGATATTGTTTTATTATTTCCTAGTATGATTTGATTGCTTATTAGCGTGGCACGACAAAACCGCGAAGCCCTTATCCGCGGAGATATAAGCGCGTCGCTAAAGTCGTGACGTCATCACCGCGCGTTATCATCGCTGCGACAACAGCGCGGCAACAGAAGGGCGCTTTAAAACGGCGCAGCGGCAAAAAGCCGATTTCAATTAAGGTAAGCGTTAGGATTAGGTTTAGGGTTTTGTTTAGGGTTAGGGTTTAGGTTTAGGGTTAGGTTTATGATTAGGGTTAGGGTTAGGTTTAGGGTTAGGGTTAGGGTTAGGTTTAGGTTTAGGGTTAGGGTTAGGGTTAGGTTTAGGGTTAGGGTTAGGGTTAGGGTTAGGGTTAGGGTTAGGGTTAGGGTTAGGGTTAGGTTGAGGTTTAGGGTTAGGGTTAGGGTTAGGGTACTGAGTGCTTGGGAATGCGCGGATTTGCCCTCCGCGATTATGTCATCGCGGTAGGGTCGCGTTTTTCCTTAGCGCTTCGAACGGCGCGAATTAGTCTTCGCGCTTATGTCTCCGCGGATAAGGGCTTCGCGGATTTGTGGTGGAACCGCTTATTAGTAACCTATGATTATCACTAAAGTGTTGCGTCATATGATTCTTGATGAATATATTTTATTTTTATTTTTCTTTATGTACACTGAGAGCATACATACCAAAGACAAATTCCTTGTGTGTGCAATCACACACTTTGCCAATAGAGAATTCTCTCTTCTCTTCTCTTCTCTTCTCTTCAAGATGCAGACTTGTGCATCCTCATTAAGGCAAGGAGGACTCCAACTGTCATGGAGGAACAGTGAAAACAGCAAGCCTCCCAAATTCCAGGAATTGCATTCGCTGTGTTTTGCTGGGTTTTTTTGAAACTGCAAGTTCCTTTTGAACAGGCATGTGAATTTTAAATCCAAAGTAAAATGAATACAAAGATGACAGTTTCAGGGGGAGTTCTCCCCATTTTGACAGTAAGGAAGAAAAATGACTTGAAGCAGGAAGTAAGTAGTTGAGGATGAGGTTGGGAGATTTGCAGAGCTCAGCAAGGAATTTGGTAACTCTCTCTGCTGTTTTCAAGCTGTTGAGAACAAAAATCCTTTGCAATGTGTATTGGGGCATGGATATACACAAGTATGATTACACAGAGAAGTGAGAGGGAGAGAAAGAGGGATGGGGAGGAGAGAGAGAGAGGAGGAGGAGAGAAGGAGAGAGAGATACAGAGAGACATTAAAATTAGAATTCCTTATCTGAATTACATTCATTATGGATTTGAATTTCAGTGTGGAGATTGCCCCAGGCTACTGTTGGTGTTGATAGATAATGTCATTTTAATTTCAAACTTAATGTCATTGATTTTGACTGGTCTTTGGCTTGGTAAAAATGAGAGCAGCCTTGTAAATCTGAACGCGCCCTCTGCATGGGAGAGAGATAGTCATAAAGAGACGAATGAGTTAAATTTGGGAGTTCTCCCCTTTGCGAGAAGAGGAGTCACCTGCTATTTCCTCCCCCTCTGATAAGCCTCCTTCGATGTCAGGGATGTCCAACCTTGGCAACATTATGTCTGGTGGACTTCAACTCATTGAGAGTTCTGAGAGTCCATAAGTCTTAATGTTGTCTACACTTCGCTGCTCTGTGTCAATTCTGGAGAATCCTGCAATAAAATGGCATTTTAGGGCTGATCCCAGAGGTGAAATGCTATTGGTTCTGACCAGTTCGCTACAACCAGTACCAAAAACACTAAGGTTCACTTGAATGGTAGTAAAAAAAAAAGGCTTTAAAAAGTGGGGTGGGGGGAATGGTTCTGACAATCGCGCAGATCAGCTGTGAGCCGTGCGATTGTCGGAACAATTTTTTTCACTTTTTAAAGCATTTTAACTACCTATTCTCCTGAACCAACAGGAAAAAAATGGTGGGGGGAGTGGAAAATGGTTGACCACGCCCACCTGGTCACATGACCCTCCACCAAGCCATGCCCACAGAACTGGTGGCAAAAAAAATTAGATTTCAGCACTGGCTCACTCCCCCACCCCCCTAAACTCCAGAAGCCCCACATTTGCTGATTGAATAGATTTTTGGGAATTATGGTTCAACCTAGCTAGAGGTCATCTGGGGAGACAGGGCCGGAGAGCAAGTTGCAATGCCTCGGCTACCATTTTCGAATTTCAATGCCTCCTCTGCCATTTTCAAAAGGCCAAAGAATGGAGGCCTTTGAACTATGGTGCTGGAGAAGACTCCTGAGAGTCCCTTGGACTGCAAGGTGATCCAACCGGTCAGTCTTAGAGGAGATCTGCCCTGACTGCGGAAGCAACCCTGAAGCAATGGGTGGAAACTAATCAAGGAGAGAAGCAACTTAGAACTGAGGAGAAATTTCCTGACAGAACAATTAATCAGTGGAACCACTTGCCTCCAGAAGTTGTGAATGCCCCAACACTGCAAGTCTTTAAGAAGATGTTGGCTAGCCATCTGTCTGAAACGGTATAGGGTTTCCTGCCTAGGCGGGGGGTTGGACTAGAAGACCTCCAAGGTACCTTCCAACTCTGCTATTGTATTATTGCCCTTTAGAAGGCCGCGCGAGTGATTGTGGGTGCACCTCGGTTCACCCACATAACACCTATCCTCCGCGAGCTGCACTGGCTACCTGTTGATCTCCGTGTGCGCTTCAAGGTGCTTCTTACCACCTATAAAGCCCTCCATGGTACTGGATCTGGGTACTTGGGAGACCGCCTCCTGCCGATTACCTCCTCGAGACCAATTAGATCTCATAGATTAGGCCTCCTCCGAGTGCCATCTGCCAGCCAGTGCCGGCTGGCTACTACGCGGAGGAGAGCCTTTTCAGTGGCAGCTCCGACCCTCTGGAACGAGCTCCCCGTGGGGATCTGTACCCTCACCATCCTTCAGACCTTCCGCGCAGCCCTCAAGAACTGGCTATCCTGCCAGGCCTGGGGGTAGAGATTGATCTGCCCCCACCCGAATGTTGGATGAATGTTGTTTACTTTTAATTATATGTCATGTTATATGTTATTGTCTGTATCCCCTCCCTATAAGTTGTTAGCCGCCCTGAGTCCCCTCAGGGAAAAGGGCGGCCTATAAATAAACCTATTCAATTCAATTCAATTCAGATCCTGAAGATGAAACTCAAATACTTTGGCCACCTAATGAGAAGGAAGGACTCACTGGAGAAGAGCCTCATGCTGGGAAAGACTGAGGGCAAAAGAAGAAGAAGGGGATGACAGAGAATGAAATGGATGGAGTCACTGAAGCAGTAGGCATGAGGTTAAATGGACTCTGGGAGATGTAGAGGACAGGAAGGCCTAGAGGAACATTGTCATTGGGGTCATGATGGGTCGACATGACTTCGCAATTAACAACAACAAACCATTTTCAAAAACCAACTCTTCCTTCTCATCTTAAACAATACGTAAGATATAGAAATAAGTTAGATTCAGAGGCTGTGTTTGGAGGAGGAAAGAAAAACATCTATCAATGCTGGGGAAGGCGTGGGTCCCCTAATGCATCAGCTTTGAAAAATAAAGGAGAAGGGAACGGAAATCAGAGATGAAAGTTAGAGCTACATATTTTGATTGAATCGTATTCCTCAATATATTAATAATGAGTCACATTTCTCAAGGGGAGAGTGTGGAGGTTAACACACTCTCTCCAAAGAGGAGATGATCGTTTCCTGCCACCCAAGTTAAAGTATGTTGTACTGGTAGTCCTTGACTTACAATCATTTGTTTAGTGACCGTTTGAAGTTGCAATGGCACTGAAAAAGTGACTTTTCACACTTGTGACCATTGCAGTATCCCCACAATCACATGATCAAAATTCAGACCTTTGGCAACTGACTCATATTTACGACCGTTGCAGTGTCCCGGGGTCATGTGACCACTTTTCGTGACCTCCAGACAAGCAAAGTCGATGGGGAAAGACAGATTCACTTAACAACTGGTTTACTAGCTTAACAACCGCAGCGATTCACTTAACTGTGGGAAGAAAGGTGGTAAAGTGGAGCAAAACTCACTTAGCAACTGTCTTGCTTAGCAACGGACATTTTGGACTGAACTGTGATCGTAAGTCAAGGGAGATCTGTACTTGTGGGGAGGGGGCTTTCTAGTGGACTCAGTTCACCAACCGGTTGTTAAGGTTTTGAAATCCGCCGTGAATAAGGTGAATACGTTTGTAGAAAGAAGACAACATTAGAGCCGAGGTGGCGCAGTGGTTAAATGCGGCACTGCAGGCTACTTCACCTGACTGCAGTTCGGCTGTTCAAATCTCACCGACAGGGTTGACTCAGCCTTCCATCCTTCCGAGGTGGGTGAAATGAGGACCCGGATTGTTGTTGGGGGCAATATGCTGACTCTGTAAACCTCTTAGAGAGGGCTGAAAGCCCTATGAAGCAGTATATAAGTCTAACTGCTATTAAATGAGGTTGAAGGAAAAAAAGGAACATAGATTGGTGGGCAAGGAAAGAAGAGGGTGAAGTTACTACAACTTAAGGCTGTAGAAATGCCTTGTTCGCCAGGCTCCTGGTTGCATCGCACTCCTGTTGGAAGCATCAAGGCCCTTCTGGTTGAAAGAATTAGCCAATGACATCACCATTGTCCAGGGGATGCCCAGTTTATGTCCCTGTTAACTGCCCATTAAAGTGGTACCTATTTATCTACTCGCATCTTCACACTTACAAACTGCTAGGTGGGCGGGAGCAGAGGTGGGCTTCAAGAATTTTAGCAAGGGGTTCTCTGCCAGAGTGGTGCGTGGTGGCGGCCATGGTGGCCTATTCGGCCTCCTGCACTATGGGGCAGGGGGCGTTTTTGCCCTCCCCGGGCTTTGGAGGCTTTTCTTGAGCCTCCATGAGGGTGAAAATGGCCTCCTCAGCCTCTGGAGGCCCTCTGGAGGTTGGAAATGGGCCTGTTTCCAGCCATCCCAAATTTCCGAGCGAATGATGGGAGCTCACTCCACCACATAGCAGCACTCAGATCTTGAATGCAGGCTTGTTGATTGTCAACCCAGTGTCCTAATCATAGGAGCCACCACACTCTTAAATCTCTTGGTATGTTTTATACACAGAATTTATAAAGGTAAGTGGGAACAACCTTGGAAGATGGGGAAGAGCCATAGCCAGAGCAGATGAGCCTATGGAAACAATACAGATGTGGCAAAGGTCTCAAAAGAGACTCTCCCTAGTTTCTTGGAATGTATAGGTGGAGGGGGGGGTAAATATACTTTCAGTCTTCCAAGATTGATGTCAGCCTTGCAAATTCAGACAGGAAGCATTCCCAGGTGAACTAACTCTACTTTATTGTACAGCTACATCAATCATTCAAGTCTGAAAGCGCATTTTCCCTCATCACCTTTATAACCCAAGAACCTAGGAAGGCTCTCTTCTCAGATGTCATGCCACGCTCCCATCCTTCTGCATTCTCAGCTGCCTCTTATGTGACGGCTCCCCTGGCAGGGGCTTCTCCCTGCCTCCCAAGGTCATTCGCACACACCGTTACATAGACTAGGGGTCCTCAAATTTTAAATAGGGGGCCAATTCACGTCCTTCAGACTGTTGGGGGGGGAGAGATCAGCTGAGTGGGTATGGCTGGGTGGTCATGTGACTGTGTGGGTGTGGCCAATTTAGCAGTCCATTTTGCCTTTGTCCTTACTGTATTTGCCCCTCCCCTACTCACCCACTGGCCCTGGATCACATGCCTGTGAAAAATCCTGAAATACTGTTTTTGAGTTTTTAAAGCATTTTTAAAGACTTTTAAAGCACTACTTTAAAAGCTGGCAGAGCTGCTTTTCAAGCCAGCAACAGCCTCTCCCCCCTACTCACCCAGGGGTCCTGGATCACATGGCTGCACTGGTGAGATCACCCCCAAGTCAGCTGGCCCTCCCCCGCACCTCAATGTGATCAGAAGTGCAGCTCAACTGATGAAATAACTAACCAGAAGTGCAGCTGGAGTGGATGCTTGCTGGAAGATAAGGTTGATGGTGAGGGGTGGAGTGAAGGGTAGGGCTGAATCCCTCCATTTTGCTGGCCGGATACTTTGCATTGGTGGGCTGTATCCAGCCCGCGAATCGTAGCTTGAAGATCGATGACATAGATGTATTACACACATAAGTATCTGTGGAGGGTCATCCAGGTGACTGCAAAAAAATACAGTTCTTCCATCCACCTCCCTCACCCACCACCCTATAAGAACCTAACCTCCCATCCTCCCACCCTCCAGCCTCAACTGTCAGTACCTATTCTTCATTCCCCTGGCATCATAATCAATGAAGCTTCTTAGATCAGAAGCAAAATGGTATCTTCTTCTTCCTCAATAGAAAAACACACACACACACCCCTCAGTGTCAGGCCTGCAGCCATCTTTTCTTTGGGATCTTTGGCCTGCCACACTTTCTATTATTTTACTATGCATTTTCTACTGTGGGAAAATGTGAGGGATTAGATGATATGTAGCCATAACAACATTCCTTTCTAGAAAGCCAAGGTCATCCTTTGTCTTTGCACCTCTGCACCTGACCGGAACTGGATGGGTAGAACTCCCAGCATGGCAGTGGAAGATTAGACCATGTGATGGACTTGTGGGTGCGGGGACAAGATCTTGAACTTTCAACTGGGTGGGGAAAACCGGGAAGCTTTCAGATTCGGGTTTTCCCAGATGTGCCAACATGGCTCTTTTAATAAATTGGAACTTTAAGCAATACTTTGCCTTGGACTCTGATTTACTTTTAGATGCTATTTGTAACCCTGACACTCAGACCATTTTTTTTTTTAAAAAAAAGCACCTTTGAGAACACTATCCAAATACACCAGACCAGTTTAAAGGTGAGAAAGAATGGACTACTCCAGCACTAGTATAGTATAGTAATTGACTATTGTCAGAGACTTGTAATTCTTATTGGCTGGCTGGCTTGCTTAATAACTCCACTCTCCCCCAGCTCTAGCCAGGCCCACGGCACAGGAGCAATCTGAAAGTCAAAGGGTTGGAAAACACTGGCAGGTGTTCTTGAACACTTCTGAATTCCTTATTGGCTTCATTTTCCAAAAGGCACTCAGCTGTCTGGTTGCTGAAATTGAAAAGTCAGTAAACTCCCAGATGGAGCATAACCCAGAATTTGCAAGAGATTGTTTCCCACTGTGGTTTAAAATTCAAGCTGTGGGTCTTCTGGGAGTCTAGCAGACTGTCTAATATTTAAATAGGAAGGCAGTAGAAAATAGCAGGCAGATTGTTTGGAAGTGACATGTTTAGAGGTGGGATATCTAGGACCGTGATGGGGAGCACACTCTTCGTGGGCACACACACCTTCACCAGCTGCTCTTCTGGTCTCTGGCATGCAAGTCAACTGGTCTTTGTTGGCGCCAGGGTGCTGGAAAACGGCCTGAAAAACAGCCAAAAAACAGGCCATTTTTCGAGCCGTTTTCAGGGCATTTTTCAGGCTGTTTTTGGCCTGAAAAACGGCCTGAAAATGCCGCCAAAATAGCCTGAAACAGCCCAAAAACCAGCCTGAAAACGGCCAAAAAACAGGCATGCATGCACTGGCTAGCTGGTCTTCGGGTTTCTGGCGCTTCGGTGTTCCGGCACGTACACCTGCCCACGCATGCACACGGTTTGGGCACTCGGTGTTGCAAAGGTTTGCCATCACTGTCCCAGGTCCAAACCTTGGTGTCTACCACCCACAGTAGAAGTCAACCTCCGTAAATGTACTCGCAGGACTTTAAGTATAGAGATGGTCCGTACACGTTGCACACTCCCACATCTTGGCTTTGTGTCTCTTATGAGATTCTCTGCAAAACAAACAGGTTTTGTGGGTGTTGATTTCCGCAGAGCTGTCTTGCGTGATGACTGACTGGTTATGCCAGTTACAAAAATAGGAAATCAAGTCATTCTCTTGCGATTTTTGTGTGTAGGATGCTATTATTTAGGATGTGTGTATTGTAAACAGGGAAAATGTATATTATTATGGGCCTGTTGTTTGAGGCTATCTGTTACCCAACTCCCTATCTTCTAGGTTCCATCTCTAATCTGGGCCACCATAAAACCCATTTTGTCAAGCCTGCAGCGGTTCGTTTAAGACTCTTTGGCCTGCCACACTCTCTCTTCTAGCTTCATCTTTAGTATGCCTTTTGGGGTGGAATGTGCTTTCAAAACAAAAAATATCCTTTTTAGAAGCTCAAGGTTATTCTTTGTCTCCGCACCTCTGCACCTGACCAGAACCAGCCGGGTGGAGATTCCAGAGTGGAAGAAGAAGATTGGACCATGTGATGGATTTGTGGGTGTGGGGACAAGATCATGAACTTTCAACTGGGTGGGAATCCTAGGTAACTTCCAGAATTGGGATTCCACAGATGTGCTAAGATGTCTGACTTATTAAATTGGAACTTTACAGATCGTTTTGCCTTGGACTCTGATTTAATTCTGCACGATACTTGGAATGCTGACACCATTTCTTATCACCCTCTCTGTCAGGCCTGCAAGCTGTCTTTTCTTTTGGACTTCTCTTGGCTGCCACACTTTCTATTATTCTACCATGCATTTTTCTATTGCAATAACAAAATTCTTTCTAGAAAGCCAAGGTCATCCTTTGATTCTGCACCTGGCCAGAAATGGATGGGTGGAAGCTGCCAGTGTGGCAGTGGAAGATTGGACCATGTGTTGGACCTGTGGGTGTGGGCAGGATCTTGAACTTTCAACTGGGTGGGAAAACCTGGAAGCTTTCAGATTTGGGTTTTCCCAGATATGCCAGCTTTGAGGAATCCTTTGCCTCAGACTCTGATTTACTTTTGGATGCTGTTTGGAACCTTGAGACTCTCACCTCTTCAGTCATGTGGTTAGAAAATCTGGACAGCAAAACTCCAGGTAACTATTAAATTTAGCATATAATATCAGTGGTGGTTTTCCATTTTTTTTACTATCAGTTCGCACACACGCATTCGCAGAAGCATCCGGGTGGGTGGGAGGAGCCTCCTGCCATCGCCACTACCGGTTCACCCCATCTGGACCGACCCGGCAGAAACCCATCTCTGATAAGTATGTCTCCAGAAGTTGTGGGTGCTCAATCCCTGGAGTTTTTAAAGACGAAGTCAGACAACCATTTGTCTGAAATGGCATAGGGTCTCCTGCTTGGATTGGGTTGGACTAGAAAGTCCCTATCAACTTTGTTATAGGTAGTTCTCAACTTACAACCATTCATTTAGTGACCAAAATTACAAAAAGTGACTTATGACCATTTTTCACACTTACGATAGCAATATAGCAATAACAGTTAGACTTATATACCGCTTCATAGGGCTTTCAGCCCTCTTTAAGCGGTTTACAGAGTCGGCATATTGCCTCCACAATCTGGGTCCTCAGTTTACCCACCTCGGAAGGATGGAAGGCTGAGTCAACCCTGAGCCAGTGAGATTTGAACAGCCGAACTGCAGAACTGCAGTCAGCTGAAGTAGCCTGCAGTGCTGCATTTAACCACTGCACCACCTCGGCTCATCACGATCATTGCAGCATCTCTGTGGTCATATGATCAAATTTCAATATTTGACAACCGGTTCATATTAATGACAGTTGTGATGTCCTAGGTCACGTGTTCCCTTTTTGCGACCTTTCAGACAAGCAAAGTCCACAGGGAGGCAGATTCACTTAACCGTGCAATTCATTTAACAACTGCAGTGGTTTGCTTAACAACAGGGGCAAGAAAGGTCGTAAAACGGGGCAAAACTCACTTAGCATCTCGCTTAGCAAGCAAAATGTTCAGCATCCACCCCCCTGAATTCTGTTATTCTTCTACCCTGCTTTTCTGAATTTTGCTTCCAGAAGGTGGGGCTGTTGAGCACCACATTGTTTTTCAAACATCTTGGGATTCAAGAGTGTTCGTCTTTAATTTCACGGTGGTAGTTCATTGCAAGGGAAATATGCAGCCCTCAAGCTCTCGAAAAGATATTTTCGAAATGTTATACATTTCGTTCTCCACCACACAAATGGAAAAAACACGAAAAAGAGCATGGAGTGCTTCTAATTAACCGACTCCTCCAAGGATGTGAGCATTACAGGATTGTTAACGTATGTGTTCCTTCGGTGCCAAAAGCTAATTAAAAGATATGTTAATTTAAGTGGGATGGGAAGCTCAGGGGGGTTTGGTAATTATTATTATTTACTGAGTCCTACAGTGTTTATTATGGCGCCATAGTAGATTGGCAATTTAGGGACCAGAACTGAAGCGCAAAGGGAAGAAAAATGAGATTTGGAACCAAAGTGTTAAATGATCATGAGCAATTCAAAATTTGGAAAAGGACTTCGGAAGGCACCAAGCTGATGGCCAAATATTTCAAATTGGTTAAGCATAGGGGTGAAATTCAGCAAGTTCTAACAAGTTCCGGAGAGCCAGTAATGAACATTTTGAATAGTTCGAAGAACTGGCAAATGCCACCTCTGGCTGAGGCCAGAATGGGCTGGGAATGGAGATTTTGCAATATCCTTCTCCTGGAATGGGGAGGGAATAGAGATTTTACAGTATCTTTTCCCTGGAGTGGTAGGGAATGGAGATTTACAGTATCTTTTTCCTGGAGTGGCAGGGAGTGGAGATTTTACAGTATCTTTTCCCTGGAGTGGGGAGGGAATGGAGATTTTACAATATCCTTCCCCTGGAGTGGGAAGAGAATGGAGATTTTGCAATATCCTTCCCCTAGAATGGGAAGAGAATGGAGATTTTGCAATATCCCCCTGGAATGGGGAGGGGGGAATGGAGATTTTACAGTATCCTTCACATGGAGTGGGGAAAGAATGGTGATTTACAGTATCCTTCCCCTGCCACGCCCACCAAGTTATGCTCAAAGAACCTGTAGTAAAAAAAAAAATGAATTTCACCACTGGTTAAGCAGCAGGTTCAGGTTGTTGGTTTTTTAAAAAATGCATGTATGCCAAGTAGGTTCTTGAAAGGTTTTGGAATGTGCCCTAATTTAGTTAAACTGCCCGACAGATGTTCCCAGTTCTGTATAGTTGCCATAATTTTGAATCACAATGGAACTTAATGAATTTTGGACCAATGTCTCTCAGGGTGGCAGGCTTGAGAATGATCCTGATACAACATTACTATTCTTCCTTGTGAATTTCGATATCCCAGGTTTCTTTCCATCATTTGTGGAAGTGAAGCGATGGTCTTGCAGGGTAAGTCAGACAGAGGTGTAATAAAGTCACTGTTCATTGGTTCACTAAATTTTAAAAGCTGAAATCCTTAATTGTGAAGATATTTAAATTTAGCAGCTGGAGCAGTGGGGTTGTGCAGTGAGCCAGAACACCCTTCAAATGGTGTGGGAGTATGAACGGATTTCCAGAGGAAAAAAATTGCCGACTACAGGAACCAGAAGCATCATCAGGTGACCCTGAGGACACAGATAAAACTCCAAGTGCTTCAGCGACCCATAAAATGAATGCAAATGACCAGCTGTCTACAAGGAATATAAATCCTTCCATTCTCTACTATCCAGTCAGATAGCTGAGGAAGCTTCTTGGATGAGAAGCAAAACCTCTTCAAAGAAAAAGAAGAAAAATCCAGTTGCCTCTTGAAAAAAAGCACTTTTGGGACAGTTGATTGGTTGGCGAGTGTTGGTTCCTGCCTGAGGCAATCTGTGCTGTGATTGGTTGCTATGGCTGTAAAGGGGGAGTAACTTTCTTTTCCCGCCTTTTCTTTGGCATGCTCTGTGTGTTCTGTGATTTACCTCATGATGCTCCTGTTTGCCTGACTGTCTTGTTTGCTGTACATATAGATATAAAAATTATTTATATCAGTGGTAGTCAACCTTTTTTACCAACCGCCCACTAGTGGATTTTCTTGATGGAAAAATTTCCTTACCCCACCAGTTTTTGCGCAAGTGCGGAATATATTTGAGAAAGGAGGGTGTTTTTTTTTTAAAAAAAGAAATGTACGTACATTTATCTTTTTATTTCTACTTTATGCATGTTTATAATGTTTTTAACTTTATGAGCCAGACTAACACTGCTTACTCTCCTCCTTTATTTTATCCCCTTTTCTCTTTTTCTTCCCTTTTTTGTTAATTTTTTTTTAATCTTTTCCTTTTTATCTTTTTTTTTACCTTCCTTAGTGCAATGTACAAAAGTAAGGCTGAGCTAGTTAACCCACTTATTATTATTAGCCAACAATTCTCTCCTGCCTATAACTTTTCTTTCTCCTATTTTGCAACTGCTCTGTTCGGCTTCTGCCTGTCCCTGCTATCCCATCCTCCCCTTCCCCTTCCCACGTGTTTGCTTCTCCTATTTTGTAACTGTGCACTTGCTCAAAAGGAGGTTTTAAAGTCCCTACCGCCCACCTGGAATCCCGAAACGCCCACTAGTGGGTGGTAGGGACAGGGTGACGACCCATGATTTATATAAAAGTACAAGTTTGTGTTAACGTCTCTGAATTCATTTGGACGCCTGCTGCGCAATTCCCTGACATGAATGTATCCAACATTTGCATTCCTTTTCCCCAAGACCCCCAAATTTCAGAGTCTCCACTCTTTCTAATCCTTTGAATTAGCTGTATAAAGAAAAGATGACCCCAAACAAACCAGCACATTTGGGGCTTTGGAACAGTTCTAAACCCTGGGGTCTAATGGTAAAATTCAAAAAGTTCCATACTGGTTCTGTGGGTATGGCTTGGTGGGTGTGGCTTGGCTTGGTGGGCGTGGCTTGGTGGTCATGTGACCGGATGGGCTTGGCTGCACAACTGACTCACACACAATGTAAAAACAGCTGGACTTCACACAAAGTGGCCCCTGCAAAAAACAGGGACCTCACAGACAATCAGGCGCAGCTGATTGTCGCACAGTTGATCGGTAGTAAAGAAAAGTTTAAAAAAAGTAAAAAAAAAAGTTCTAATTCACTCGGCGCAGCTGATTGTTGCACAGCTGATTGTCAGAACATATATATATATATCTATATATATATATATATATAATATGTGGTGTGTGTGTGTGTGTGTGTGTGTGTGTGTGTGTGTGTGTGTGTGTTATATTTGTGGAAGCAGTTAGCTTCCTCCCATAATTGGGCATACCAGGGGTTGTGACTTTAAATATATATATATATATACATACACATACATACATACTACATACATACTGCTTCCCTCCTTCTTTTAGTATATTTATTTTCATTTTCATACACTCACATGTATACACCATACAGTATTAACAAATTGCATCAATTCCTGTTGTCAAAATGCCCCAGAAAATAAAAGCCCAATATACCTCTTCCATTCTCCATACACCTCTTTCTTCCACCACCCTCCTACTTTCTATCTTCCCTCCATCATCCCCCTCTACCCTACTTCCCTCCCCCTCTACCCTCCTCTCTCCAGAACCGCTCCCCCCCTTCCTTTTCGCCCCCCCCCACCCTCTCTCCCATATATTTTTAAAGCATTTTTTTTTACTACCGATTCGGGCGAATGGTAGCATATTTAACTACCAATAGCATTTCACCCCTGATAATGTCTCTTCTATATAAAGCTAGATTCCCATGATAGCTTAAGCCGTCGAACTGGATTTTAAAAATACGAGTGATCTGCCCACATTACGGGCTGTGAGGAAACAAATCAACCACACTATGACTTAAAAAGATAAGGTGGTTCACACATTATGCTAAGGCAATGTCTCCAAAATATGGTCAATCACAGGCTACCCCCATGTTAGTCTACGTTCGTGATGGTGAATTCATGGCACGCATGCCAGAGGTGGCACACAGAGCCCTCTCTGCGGGCATGCACACTGTCAACAGCTGGTCCTTGCAAGCACTGGAGCATTGGAAAACAGTCTTTTGGGCATTTTTAGCTTTGGGGGGGGGCATATTTAAGCTGTTTTGGGGCTGTTTTCAGGCCACCTTTTGGTTTTGGTCCACAAATGCCCCCAAAATGGTTGAAAATAGCCGAAAAACAGTCCCAAAATGGCCAAAAGAACCTGTCATGTGTGTGCCGGCCAGCTGGCCTTGGTTTCCGGCGCTGTGGTGCTCTGGCACACGGACATGCAGTTTGGGCACTCGATGCCGAAAAGGTTCACCATCACTGGTCTACGTCAGTGATGGTGAACCTTTTGGGCTCGGTGTGTCACAAATTGAGAAAATGGCTAACTTGACTCTGCTGGTTTGTCACCCACCCACCCTGAAGCAAAAGAAAAACACTTCTCTATTCCCCCCCTCCTAAACTAGGCCACCCTGATCTTGATTTCAGCACCATTGGGGAATGCCACAATTGCTCTCAGCCCAGTGCTCTCCAGACCTGAGAAAAATGACTTATGACTGTTTTTCACACTTAAGAACTATTGCAGCATTTTCATGGTCACGTGATAAAAATTCAGGCACTTGGCAACCAACATGCATTTATGATGGGTGCAGTCTCCCGGCATCTTGTGATCACCATTTGTGACATTCCCAGCTGGTTTCCCCAGAAGCAAAGTTAATTGGGGGGGGGGGGAGAGACCGACTCGCCTAACAACTGCATGATTCACCTAATAACTACAGTGATTCACTTAACAACTGGGCAACAGAGTTTGCAAAGGGTGCAGTTCTCTCAACAAAAGTCTTGCTTCTGCAATGAAAATGTTGGGCTCAGTTTGAGGTCTATGGCAATTCGCCATGGCCAACGCGCCATAGTCAACTTGCCGTGGCAAACTCGCTGCAGCATAACTGTCCTGCGGTGAGTTGGCAGTGGTCAGTTGGCCATGGCAAATTGGCCATGACAAGTTGGCCATGGTGAGTTGGCCATGGCAAGCTGGCCATGGTGAGTTGGCAATGGTGAGTTGGCCATGGCAAGTTGGCCATGGTGAGTTGGCCATGGCAAGTTGGCCATGATGAGTTGGCCATGGCAAATTGCTCATGGCAAGTTGGCCATGGTGAGTTGGCCATGGCAAGTTGGCCATGGTGAGTTGGCCATGGCAAGTTAGCCATGGTGAGTTGGCCATGGCAAGTTGGCCATGGCAAGTTGGCCATGGCGAGTTGGCCATGGAGAGTTGGCCATGGTGAGTTGGCCATGGTGAGTTGGCCATGGTGAGTTGGCCATGGCAAATTGGTCATGGATAGTTGGGCATGGTAAGGTGGCCATGGCAAGTTGGCCATGGCGAGTTGGCCATGGTGAGTTGGCCATGGCAAGTTGACCATGGTGAATTGGCCATGGTAGTTGGCCACCGCAGGTTGGCTGTGGTGAGTTGCCCCATTCTGCTCAATTGTGGTTGGTCATCAAAGATATTTTTAATACACCTTTTTATTTGTTCCCCTTCTCTGCCTCTCATGGACAACCATATTGAGGTCCTTTCAAAATGTGAGGATGTTCTGAGTCAATGAATCTCCAAGGCAACCAGTTTCAAGATGTGGGACTGAATGTCTGTGGAGATTCTCAGTCATCCAGGTCATGATTGTCCGAAAGGTGCTTTTTCAAGAGACAACTGGACTTTCTGGTTTTTCTTTGATAATGTTTTGTCTCTCATCCAAGAAGCTTCTTCAACTCTTCCCCACCACCCAGTCAGAGCTGAAGAAGCATCTTCAAAGAAAAACAAGGAAGTCCAGGTGCATCTTGAGGGGGGGAAAAAACACCTTTGGGACAAGATGTGGGAGCATTATTCTCAAAGTCTCATCTCTTTCTCTAGCATGAGGACGATGCTAAGATCCATAAGAAAAACATTGGATGGCTTTCATTCTGAGTTCAGTCCCCCCCACCATCTTTTTGAGAGTGACAATGGAGTTGATATCCTTTCATGTCCTCACCAACAAACAGATGCTGAAGTCAAGCTAGGTTCATACTTAATGACCCAAGGAGAATTTCTCAGGACATTTGAGATTAGAGGATACTCATATCCATTGCAGTATTAGGCTTGTAAAACCAACCACCTTGAATGGGTCCTGTAATGAAATCGACATTTGCAGACCTCTACAGCATCCTGGGAAATTAAACAGATACACCTGAAGTTCCAGCATGTTGTGTTAAAGCCTTGAATAGCTGTCCAATTCCTGTTTGAGGTTGGTTTGATCAGTAGACAATAATACATAAATTCAATTAAAAAAAAAAAACAAAAAGTGATGTCATACGCTAATAGCATATATTTTTGGTTGTGAGCGACAGCTTTTTTTTAAAAAGGAAAGCAAAGGAAGCCACAAATCATTCAGGTCTTTTTCAAATTGATCAAATTAGAGCTTGCCGTTTAGACTCTGAATTTTGCCCTGATGATTGCACCCACTTTCATCCAATAATCCCTT
>NC_045548.1:71061426-71078603 GCF_009769535.1 Thamnophis elegans
CCCCTCGCACATATGTGCTAGTCGTTCCCGACTCTGGGGGGGCGGTGCTCATCTCCGTTTCAAAGCCGAAGACCCAGCGCTGTCCAAAGACGTCTCCATGGTCATGTGGCCGGCATGACTAAATGCGAAAGGCGCACGGAACGCTGTTCCCTTCCCACCAAAAATGGTCCCTATTTTTCTACTTGCATTTTTACGTGCTTTCGAATTGCTAGGTTGGCAGAAGCTGGGACAAGTAACGGGAGCTCACTCCGTTACGCGGAGCTAGGGATTCGAACCGCCAAACTGCCGACCTTTTCTGATTGGCAAGCTCAGTGTCTTAGCCACTGAGCCACCTAGACTAGATTATAAAATCTTCTAGCAAGACTCAGTGGCTTTGAGTTTTAACAGAATTACAGAGTTGGAAGCAGTGGTGGGTTTCAAAAAAAAATTTAGAACCTAATCTGAAGGTGTGGCCTGCTTTGTGAGAGTGGCTTGCCGGCCATGTGACCAGGTGGGAGTGGCTTGCCAGCCATGTGACTGGGTGGGCATGGCCAACTTGTAAAAGGTGGTGAAACTCACTTAACAACACTCTTGCTTAACAACCAAAATGTTGGCTCAGAAACTCTGGCATTTGAAGCACGCAAGTCTTAAAGCTGTCAAGTTACAAGGCCCTTGTACCCCTAACCCTTTAGAGAGAAAAAACCCCAGGGGTGTTCAAACTTGACAGCTTTAAGACTTGTGGACTTCAACTCCCAGAATTCCTCCTCTTGCTCTTTATCTTGATGATGTGCGGATGGGCAGGGGGGAGGGAGGAAGCTGGAACCGGTTCTAAACGGCACTGTAGCTTTATGGAACCTCTTCTATAGAAGAAGTTAAAACTGGCAGGAACCCACCCCTGGTTGGAAGGGACCTTGGAGATCTTCTAGTCCAACCTCCTGCTCAGGCAGGAAACCCTATATTATTTCAGACAAGAGGTTGTCCAATCTCTTCTTAAAAACCTCTAGTGTCGGAGCCCTCACAACCTCTGGAGGCAAGTGCTTCCACTGATTAATTGTTCCGTCAGGAAATTACTCCTTAGTTCTAGATTGCTTCTCTCCTTGATTAGTTTCCATCCATTGTTCCTTGTCTGGCCTTTGTGCGCTTTGGAGAATAGCTCGACTCCCTCTTCTTTGTGGCAGCCCCTTAGGTAGAAGTCTGTAGAGATTCTCAGTCATCCAGGTTATGGTTGATCCACAAGTGCCTTTTTTATTTTTTATTTTTTGCTTGCCCAACTGGACTTCCTTGCTTTTGTTTGAAGATGTCTTGCTTCTCATCCAAGAAGCTTCTTCAGCTCTGACAGGATAGTGGGGAATGGAAGCGTAGGAAGTTAAAACCCATCCCTCTCCCAGAAAAAAATGAAATATCCTAGGAAATATTGAAGAGGCAGAATATTTCCCTGGATGTGAAAGGGAAGAAACATGTTTTAAAAAGACAGAGTAGCTCCCTGCAGCTTCCTGCCCCCACTCACTTTGTCAAGATGTCCAAGCCAGTCCCTTTACATAATAAAGAGTTCTCCCCTTCAGCTCCAGGGCAATGGAATTAAGGCATGATAATATTGGCCCTTTACCCAACTCTCCACATGGCATCTGAGAACTCAACCAAACCTGCATTCAAAACGCAGCCTAGAGAGTTGCCCCTGCATGCGCCCATGGGAGTCCGACAACCAATCAGAATACAAGCTCAAGATCAAAGGCCAGAGAGGGCATAAAACCAGGGACTCAGCATCTCAGCCCTTCCTTCTCTCCTTCTCCACCAACATTGAAGCATGTGACCACCTTTTCTGTTCAGGACTGAAGCCATGTGGTCCTGTCCACCATTAAAAGCATCTTTCCAAGCAGCCTCCATGTCTCCAGTGCCTTTTCCCCCACCTGGAGCCGAACCCAGAAGGACATTTCTTTCATCAGAAGGATTTGTATTCCTTGCAGACATTTGCATCCTTTTAGAGGATCGTTGAAGCACTTGGAGGTTTATCTGTGTCTTCAGGGTCACAAGGCTCCCGGTTGCCCAAGTGCTTCTGGACTTCCTTGTTTATTCTAAATAATATAAATCCTTCCATTCCCCCACTATTGTGTCAGAGATGAAGTAGCTTCTTGGATGAGAATCGAAACGTCTTCAAAGAAAAAAGAAGAAAGCCCAGTTGCCTCCTGAAAAACGACCTTTGGGTCAACCATGACCTGGATGACTGAGAATCTCTACAGACTTGGCTTCATTGCATCCCACTCTGAGCCACTTTGGGAGAGATGAGTGGCCGTATAAATTGGACAAATACATTGGACAAATTAAAACTAATTAAACTCATTTAAGGGAAGGAACCCTGTCCAAGTTGCTTTGGCAGAACGAGTATGTCAGAGTATGAATGTTCATAGACTGGAATAGACATGGCAACAGGTCAGCCAATGGGGACTGTTTGGATAGACATGGTAACAGGTCAACCAATGGGGACTGTTTGGATAGACATGGTAACAGGTCAGCCAATGGGGAATATTTCGATAGACCTGGTAACAGATCAGCCAATGGGGACTGTTTGGATATACCTGGCAACAGGTTAGCCAATGGGGACTGTTTGGATAGTCATGGTAACAGGTCAGCCAATGGGGACTGTTTGGATAGTCATGGTAACAGGTCAGCCAATGGGGACTGTTTGGATAGACATGGCAACAGGTCAGCCAATGGGGACTGTTTAGATAGACATGATAACAGGTCAGCCAATGGGGAACTGTTTGGAGAGACCTGGCAACAGGTCAGCCAATGGGGACTGTTTGGATAGACATGGCAATAAGTCAGCCAATGAGGGCTGCTTGGAAACTGAAACAGTATTTGCTGTGTAAACAACAAGGAGACAGCAAGGAGCCTGGGCTTGGCTTAGCTCAACTGTTCTGTACTAAAAGCTGAAGTCTATGCCGAGCTCTGAAATGAAACTGAAACTGTTCTCTCCTCTGCCTGTGTTTGCTTATACTCTCTTCCACGTTGGAAGAATCAGCTTTTGGTATTGTTTATTTATTTCACGTGTTATATTATATATAAAGAGAAGTGATTGAATCCTGCTGAATCAGTTACCTGTGTGTGCTGGTTCTGGATGGGATTGCTGCTACAAACTCTAACAGAGAGTATCAACAATAACTCTGCAATGAGCCCACCGATGCTTACCAAAAGCAACAGCCAATATCCAGACGCTTTTTCGTATTCTCCGAAAGTGGTCAGCACTGCTAAAATCAGGCATCCCAGCACAATCAGAAATCTGGAGGAAGAGAGAAGAGGGGAAACGAAATATCGTCAGGCGTTCTTTCCATCAGCAATTCTCTAAAAGGGTTGGTGCAGAAGGGGGAAAGAAAGGGAGTGCTTTTATCCTGACGGGAAGGTTGTTGTTAATCCAAAGATCTGACAACGTCCCAGAAAATACAGGTAGTCCTCGACTTACGACTACAATTGAGCCCAAAAATTCTGTTGCTAAGCAAGACAGTTGCTTAAAAAAATGTTGCCCTATTTTACGACTTCTTTGGTCACAGTTGTTAAGTGAATCACTGCAGTTGTTAGGTTAGTAACCCGGCTGTTAAATGAATCTTGGTTGACTTTGCTTGTCAAAAGGTCGCAAAAGGGAATCATGTGACACCCCCTCCCCCAGGGCACTGCAGTTGTCATAAATACGAATCAATTGCCAAGCATCTGAATTTTGGTCATGTGGCCCTGAAGATGCTGCAATGGTGGTGTGAAAAATGGTTGTAAGTCACTTTTTCCAGTGGCGTTGTAACTTCAAACAGTCACTAACTGAACTTGTTGTAAGTCAAGGACTATCTGTATGCATAGTCCTAATTTTACAACCTTTCGTTTAATGACTGTTTGAAGTTACAACCATGTTTTCCCGAAATAAGGACCAGGTCTTGTATTAATTTTTACGCCAAAAGATGCACTAGGGCCTATTTTCAAGTAGAATAGAATAGAATAACAGAGTTGGAAGGGACCTTGGAGGTCTTCTAATCCAACCCCCTGCTCAGGCAGGAAACCCCACATCACTTCAGACAAATGGTTATCCAACCTCTTCTTAAAAATCTCCAGTGTTGGAGAATTCACAACTTCTGGAGGTAAGCTGTTCCACTGATTAATTGTTCTAAATGTCAGGAAATTCCTCCTCAGTTCTAAGTTGCTTCTCTCTTTGATTAGTTGCCACCCATTGCTTCTTGTTCTACCCTCAGGTGCCTTGGAAAATAGTTTGACTCCCTCTTCTTTGTGGCAATGCCTGAGATATTGGAAGGCTGCTATCATCTCTCCCTTAGTCCTTCTTTCTATTAAACTAGACATATCCAGTTCCTGCAACCGTTCTTCATATGTTTTAGTCTCCAGTCCCCTAATCTTCTTTGTTGCTCTTCTCTGCACTCTTTCCAGAGTCTCCACATCTTTTCTACATTGTGGCGACCAAAACTGAATGCCGTATACCAAGTGTGGCCTTACCAAGGCATTAAAAAGTGGTATTAACACTTCAGGTGATGTCTTACTTTCAGGGAAATACTGATACTGGGGTTTATTTTGGGGGTAGGGCTTATATTAAGGACATCCTGAAAAATCATGCTAGGGTTTATTTTCCAGTTGGGTCCTATTTTCAGGGAAACAGGATATAGTGTTGGAAAATGTGATTTATGACCGATCGTGGCCTTTATGATCCTCGTAGCATCTCTACTGTCACACGATTGTACGCTCGGCAACTGGTGCCCATTTATGATGGCTGCAGCCTCCTGGGGGTCATGGGATCATCATTTGCCACTTTCTAATGAGCAGAGTCAAAGGGGGAACTGGCGGGGAAGGTTGCAAATCACAATCGTGTCTTGCTTAACCACCACAGCAAAAGAGATCATAAAATAACATCGAGTCTTAGGGTGCCTTGCTTAACAATCATGCCAGGTAATGATGAATTTTCCAATCCCAATTGTGGTCGTATGTTGAGGGCCACTTGTAGTTAGTGAATAGCATAGAGCCGAGGTGGCGCAGTGGTTAAATGCAGCACTGCAGGCTACTTGAGCTGACTGCAGTTCTGCAGTTCGGCTGTTCAAAACTCACCAGCTCAAGGTTGACTCAGCCTTCCATCCTTTCGAGGTGGGTGAAATGAGGACCCAGACTGTGGGGGCGATATGCTGACTCTGTAAACTGCTTAGAGAGGGCTGAAAGCCCTATGAAGCGGTATATAAGTCTAACTGCTATTGCTATTGCTATTGGAAGGGACCTTGGAGGTCTTCTAGTCCAGTCCCCTGCTCAAGCAGGAGACTCCATACCCGTGATGGCGAACCTATGGCACGTGTGCCACAGGTGGCACATGGAGCCCTATCTGAGGGCATGTGAGGTGTTGCCCTATGCCAGCTCCAGTGTCTATGCACGCACTGGCCAGCTGATTTTTCAGCTTTCCGGAGAGCAGGGGAAGCCATTTTTGCCCTCCCCAGGCTTCAGGAAAGCCTCCGGAGCCTGTGGATGGCAAAAAACAGCCCAACGGACCTACTGGAAATCCAGAGGCTTCAGTGAGGCCTGTGCACATGCATCTAGGGGTGTGTGAGCGTGGGGGGCTTATGCGCACATGTGCAGGGGGAGGGCATTGCATTATGGGCATGGGTAGGCACGCACACATGCATACCCTTTTGGTACCTGAGCAGAAAAACATTCGCCATCTCTGCCCTAGATCAAGGGTCGGCAAACTTAAACATTCAAAGAGCCATTTGGACCCGTTTCCCACAGAAAAGAAAACACTGGGAGCCGCAAAGGTCCTAACCAGAAGCCCCCTGTTCAATTCTGGAGCTGACCGGAAGTTCAGTTCCCCCACCATAGAGTCTCCTCCTAGTGCGGCGTCCTTTTTCCTCTACCTGTCATAACCGAAAGCCCTATCAATAGTGGAGACAACTGGAAAACCCTCCCCTTGCCATAGAGTCTTCTCCTAGTGCACTGTGCTTCTCTCCTCCCTCCCCCCCCCCGGAAGCTCCTCTCAAAATTGTGGCACCGACCAGTGACGGAGCCGCAGCAGAGGGAGGAAAGAGCCACATGCGGCTCCAGAGCCACAGTTTGCTGACCCCTGCCCTATACCATGCCAGACAAGGGCAGGCAGGATTTAATAAATTAAAAAGAACTATTAAGGTTTCCATGCACGGAAGAGAGGGACACAATACAAAACCAAAAGACCGAAGCATCCTTATGCTGTTTTCTTTTCATTTCATACAGATGCATTTCAAAATAATAATAATTCACTTTAGCCACATGGGGGCAGCAAACATCCATGTTCAGAACAGGCTTATTAGCTGTTGGGTTTTGTCCAAGACCTCTGAAAGTTATTTATTTTTAATGTGATAAAAGCCACCCCTATTTATCATATTGAATTTCATTAAATTGATAAGAGTAGCCTTATTTATCATGTTAATTTCACATTTAAATGAAATTAAACTGAGTCTGGTCTCAGCCAAGAAGTTTTCTAAAAGTCACCACTGTACCGGATAATATTTCAAATAATCTTTTGAAGCTGCTTTTTTAGAGAAGAGCAAACGAGAAATTTTATATTGTTTTCTTCAAAAAAGAAAAGGGTGAGGAAGGTGTTTCATCCTTTACCTCCCTCTAGGAATAGTTACAAAAGACATTATGAAATATCTTTTAAGACAGAACAGTAAATATATAACAATGAACCTAATAATTTTGCTTTTGGCCAGTGAGGAAAAAATAGTTTGATAAGCTAAAATGGCATGCTATTAGAGGAAATCCAGAGTCTATTAAACTTTGGCTTATGGATTATTTATTTTCTATTTCTTTTTCCCCCGTATATCTATATAACACCTCCCATCTGTTATGGAATCCACATGACATACAGGGAAAGCAAATTGGCCCTTGGCAAAAGATTAATAGATTTTAATAAAGCAATGACTGTTATACAAACTTGGAACTTCCCTCTCTTAGAGAGAACAAAGGTGGATTTCAGAAATAATTCTAATTGTTCTCTCCCTCTCTCTCTCTCTCTCTCACACACACACACACACACAAACACACACAGAGGGAGAGAGGGAGGGAGAAGGGGAAAAGGAGAAGAAGGGAGAAGAAAAGAGAGAGGGAGGGAGAAGGAAAGGGAGAGATGTAGAGGAAGAGGGAAAGGGAGGGAGAGGGAAAAAGGGAGAGGGAGGGGAGAGAGAGAGTGTGTAGATGAATTTTGTGCTGGCGCTTGTGGTGGCTCTTCATGCTTAGCTCTGTTTTTTTGGAGGCTGCATTGACACTGTCAATCTGTTTATCCTGCTCCAAAGCTTTCATCCGTTTGTCAGTAAGTTCTGTGGCACAACATATCTCAGTTGCTGCTTGTAAACCTAAATTATGTTCCCTCAAAAGGGGGTGGCGTGTGCTTTCACTAGTGATGCCCAGAACTATTTTATCACAATTAAGTTCATCTCTCAGAGAGCCACACTCACAGCTTGCAGCTCTCCCTCCTCCCTCCCTCCCTCCCTCCCTCCCTCCCTTTCTCTCTCTCTCTCTCCCTCTCTCTCACACACACACAGATTTTTGTCATCTGTCCCCTGAAATGTACACAAGGAAGGAGACAGCCTGAATTATACGCCTCCTTTCCAAACATCAAGGTGACACTTTGTCTCCCAACCATGATAGCAGCCATCAAAATTTGCTTTATGGCTTTCGCGAAATTGCTTCGCTGACTAATGGCCAAGACAAGGGGTCATGTTTGATTCATGCGCCATTTCCAAAAATGTCTTCATTAGGTGAACGCTAGAACTTTTTCAGCTCGCGGACAGAGCTTGGCGTAGCCCGCATCCCGTCAATGAGCAAACAAACTATTCGTTGGGAGGAGGTTGTGTGTCTGTGCGTCCCTTTTTGAGTCACTTGCGGTTGAAGGTATGGACAAGTCCCTCCAGTTTTTTGGCAACGGTTTCAAAAGTGTTTTGCCCTTGCCGCCTTCTGGCTCAGAGCCAAGGATTGGCCCAAAGTCACCCAGCAGGTTTCGTGTCTAAAGTGGGACAGAACTTTGCAACATCTGGATTTCTAGTCCAATGTAGTTCTACATTCCGGTGGGTAGGTTCACTCTCTGCACTAAGTTACAAAATGTTTTGCTTTTTTTCTTGGCTAAAAGCTTGAACCTTAATAACTAACCTCTACTTAGTTGTATAAATGTGTGGTGTTATGTATGTGTCTATGTATGCAGTGGTGGGATCAGGGGTGGGTTTCAACCGGTTCACGGTGGTCCCTGCGAACCGGTTGGTCGCCGAACCCGGAAGTAAGTAACTTCCGGGAACGGCGAAGCCCCCCCCCCCCCTGCGCCCGTGCGCGCCCGCGCGCGCTCCTTACCCGGTTTTGACTAATTCTGCGCTTCCACGCATGCGCAGGACGCATACAGTGCCTGCGCGATCCTCCAGGAGCAGCTGGAGCATCGCACAGACGCTAGTACGCATGCGTGAGCTGCGCGCATGCACACGCGTGGCGCACGTGTGCGCGAGGACGCCGCACACGTGCGCGAGGACGCCCCCGGCCTCGTTCCAACCGAACCGGTTGGAACAGGGCGAGAAACCCACCCCTGGGTGGGATTCAAATAATTTAACAACCAGTTCTCTGCCCTAATGACCATCTGGGTAGGCGGGGCTCGGTGGTCATGTGACTGGGTGGGCGTGGCCAACTCAAGGTCACTCAGGCTTCGCCTTAGCTGTTACAATGTAATAAGGGTTAACGGGAGAGGCAGTTTCTGTAAGCAGGGCAATAAGGATTAGGCTAGAAACAACACCAGAATGTTTCCTTTCTCTTAATTTATCCTTGCACATTGTAACAGTGGATTTATTACCCTTAGACCAAAAAAAAAAGCCTTTTATTCTAGTGTTCAGTAAGTGTTCCCATAAGCAATCCATCAGCAACCCAGATAGCAGGACAACCATTTGTACAAAAACCACTATTTTAAAGGAAGCTAGAGCTGAAGACTTTAGCAGAAGCTATCCGTATTCTCCAGAAAAAAATGCTCTGCTTAAACTGCCCAAGGAGCTGCTGATTCCCAAACACCATCACTCTGCTAAGCAAATAATTCCTTCAACACTATCAAAACTATTCACTAAGTCTGCATTACTATTAATCTTCTCATTGTTGCTATCATCCATCTCCTCCCACTTATGACTGCAACTTTTTGGCTTGTATCCTTACGATTTATATTGATTGTTTCCTAGTATGATTTGATTGCTTACTTGCACCCTATGACTAACATTAAGGTTGTGCCATAGGATTCGTGACGAATGTATCTTGTCTTTTATGTACAATGAGAGCATTTGCACCAAAGGCAAATTCCTTGTGTGTCCAATCACATTTGGCCAATAAAGAATTCTAGTCTAGTCTAGTCTAGTCTAGTCTATATTGTATTCTGTATTGCATTCTATTCTGTATTGTATTGTATGCTATTTTATTGTATTCTGTATTGTATTCTGTTGTATTCTGTTGTATTCTATTCTATTCTATTCTATTCTGTACTGTATTACTATTGTATTCTATTCTGTATTGTATTCTATTGTATGCTATGCTATTCTATTCTATGCTGTATTGTATTCTGTTGTATTCTATTCTGTATTGTATTCTATTGTATTCTGTTATATTCTATTCTATTCTGTATTGTATTCTGATGTATTCTATTCTGTATTGTATTCTATTGTATTCTGTTGTATTCTATTCTATTCTGTATTCTATTCTATTGTATTCTATTCTGTATTGTATTCTATTGTATGCTATGCTATTCTATGCTGTATTGTATTCTGTTGTATTCTATTCTGTATTGTATTCTATTGTATTCTGTTATATTCTATTCTATTCTGTATTGTATTCTATTGTATTCTATTCTGTATTGTATTCTATTGTATGCTATGCTATTCTATTCTATTCTGTATTGTATTCTGATGTATTCTATTCTATTCTGTATTGTATTCTGCTGTATTCTATTCTGTATTGTATTCTGTTGTATTCTATTCTGTATTGTATTCTATTGTATTCTATTCTATTCTGTATTGTATTCTATTCTATTCTGCATTGTATTGTACTGTATTGTATGCTATGCTATTCTATTCTGTATTGTATTCTGTTGTATTCTATTCTGTATTGTATTCTATTGTATTCTATTCTGTATTTTAGTCTGTATTGTATTGTATTGTATTGTATGCTATGCTACGCTATTCTATTCTATTCTGTATTGCATTCTGTATCGTGTTCTATTCCATTCCATTCCATTCTATTTTAAAGGAAGCTAGGACTGAAGACTTTAGCAGAAGCTATCAGCATTCTCCAGAGGAAAAAATAGAAGCTCTGCTTAGTTTCTTGAAACATTGAACTGGGCTGAGCAGCAATGATTTTCAACAGAATATAACCATGCTCCCATTCTTTCAGATGATAGGCTAATATTTCAGACTGTTCCTCCTCCTCCTCCTCCTGTCTTGGCATTTGTTAATGCAGACAGTTTTATCAAACTTCCAGCAGAGAGCATTATTATAACAAGCTGGGCTGCTTTATTTATTATTGTCCAAATGAGCCATAAAAAGCCGGCTCCCCTTAATGGGACATGCAGCTTGGACGGTTAAAATGAAGATACAAACGGCCTGCCTGTGGCCACACCACAATTTTTATGCTGATGAGCGCATCCAGATCTTTACAATTATGTTAAAGGAACATAGAGTAACAGGGTTGGAAGCAGAGGGGTACTCGGCCGGTTTGGATCAGTTCATCCGAACCGGTAGTGGAAATCACAGGTGGCCCCCACACACACCACGGGTGGGTATGCGCAGTAGGTTAAAAACAAGGTGGTGGCAGTTTGGGGGCATTGCTGGCTGAGTTACTACCTACTCAGCTGAACCAGTCTGAACCTGTAGGAACCTACCTCTGCACTCCACACCCCTGGCTCTATGCCATCCTATTTAGGCACATTTTCAAGCCAAAGCGCATGCGCGGAGGGCCGAGCGCATTCGTGGACGGGGCTCGTGCAAGTGAAGCCAGTGTGCACAAGCTCATATTTGCAAAAAGTAAATGAATACCAACCCCGGACAAGCTCCCCCTATAAAAGCTCGCCACTGTACCCCATTTCTCTGAAGCCCACCCCTAAGAGCAAATATTTCTTCTTTCCTCACAGTGGTCAGGATCTCATTTTGTATTTATTCTTGTGCAACCCTGGCTCGAGTTGGAGCCCAAAATTCTTCTGACATATTGAAGGTTGGCATTTTGCTTTGTAGCACACTCACTTCTCTTTCATTCTCTCTTTTTTTAAATTAAAGAAAACTAAAGAGAAATCAGGTGAGACAAGGAGTCTAGTAACCACTTAAAATAAATCCTGGTGTCAGGTGCGGAAGACCTAATCCACCTATAAAGGTTCAATTTAAACATATTTATTGCTAAAACCTATGCATAAGTGATCCCCTGCTTGGAGCTAGAACTACTTTGTATATAAAAATGGCTGTGTGTGTGTGTGTGTGTATGTCTGTGTGTGTGTGTGAGAGAGAGAGTGTGTGTGTATGTTCCACCGTAACTCTGGAACACCTCAAGCAATTTCAATCAAACTTGGCACACAGATGACTTACTCTCTGGAGACAAATACTATGGGGGGTAAGACACCCCTAATACTCCCGAGTTATGTTTTCTGTTACAATACAGCCTGTTGTGCCTTAAAATGGCTTCTACTGTACTGCTGTAAAATGGCTTCTACTGTACAGTGCACTGGAGTTGCCATGGCAATGGCTTAACAGTACTCAACAAGGTGGCTCCTTCCGGTAAGGGGGAAAGATCCAACATTAGAAATTACGTTAAGTCCGGATATTTTCCTCCTATAAATAATACCCGGGCAATGCCGGGATATCGGCTAGTAAGGAATAAAGGGGAGGCTGGATTTAGTCCGCTCGTTGACTATGTGGGATTCTAAGCTGATCGCTCTTTTGCTCCACCTCCAGGTTCAATCATTCCCACTCCTGTAACTGGTATACAAATCCACAATAATCAAGGCCTTAAGAATGAAAGGCTTTTGCTAAGCAGTGAAGGCGATTTTACTGAGAATGAGATGAAATCTGTGAAGGAGAATTTAACCTAACACAGAACAAATGTCATATGTTTTGAAATCCCACACAGTCCTCTGCAGACATGCACACAAAAATTGGTGTACTTGTAATGGTTTGCTCCTAAACTAATAAGGATTCAAGGAACAATTGTATAAATAACTAACCTCAATTCTGCATCAAAGGGATCCACCCATTTCCTAGTTCACAAAAAGAAGAAGGAAGGGAGGGAGGGAGGGAGGGAGGAAGGAAGGAAGGAAGGAAGGAAGGAAAGGAAGTAGGGAGGAGGGAGAAAGAAAGGAAGGAAGGAAGGAAGGAAGGAGGGAAGAAAGAAGAAAGAAAGAAAGAAAGAAAGAAAGAAAGAAAGAAAGAAAGAAAGAAAGAAATGACTTTCAGCATACTTTGGGATATATTGGTCCTAGAGAAAAAAATAGTTGAGTTGCCAGAATTCTTGTAACCCCAGCCATTTCTTCTCAATAAATCTTGTTAAAGAGAACTGTGCTTTGAAAATAATCACTCTCAGTTTTACGTAGATGCCAAAGTGCTTGCCAATGGTTTTTCATATCCTTAAGACAGGCTACTAACTGCACCCATGTTTCTGTATTTCTCCTCCCCCCCCCACCCACCCCTCTCTCTCTCTCTCTCCTCTCTCTCTCTCTCTCTCCTCTCTCTCCTCTCCTCGATTTACACTTTTGAAATGTGTTGTTGGAGAAGACGCCTGAGAATGCCTTTGGGCAGCCAAGGAATCGAACAAGAGGAACCCTGAGCAAATCAGTTCTCATGCAAGGCACAAAAGACCAGGCTCAAACTTCATGACATGATAGCAACGTCCCAATATTTGAATCACCAAGAAGAGGAGGTCAACCTATTTTGCAAAGCCCCCGAAGGCAAGGCAAGAAGCCATGGATGGAAACTAATCAAGAGAGAAGCAACCTAGAACCAAGGAGGAATTTTCTGACAGTTAGAACAAATAATCAGTGGAATAGCTTGCCTTCAGAAGCTATGAGTGCTCCATCACTGTAGGTTTTTTAAGAAGAGAGCGGAGAACTGACTATCTGAAATGGTACAACCATTGGTCGCCCTCTAACACCACTGGAGGACATCGCCAAGTCTCGCTGCTTTAGCAGAGTAAGGAAGATACTCAGAGACAATTCACATCCTGGTCAGTGTCTCTTTGCACTTCTACCATTGGGTAGAAGACATCAAAGTATAGCCAGCCGAACAAATAGGTTTAAAAATAGTTTCCATCCTTGGGCTCTCAGACTTTTAAATACAACCACAATCACTCTTTGCACACGCGGAAACGTATGACTAGTGTTTTCTTTTTCCTTCTTTTTTTGTTTCTGCTATAATTTTGCACCAGTGAGGCTAAAACCAATTTCATTGCATTTATTTTGTACAATGACACTACAGACAGTATTGTCTATACTGCATAAGGTCTCAGGCATGAGCAGGTGGTTGGATTAGAAGACTTCCAAGGTCCCTTCCAACTCCTTTATCCTATTTCGGACACATGGGAAGACATAGGTTTTTAGAGAAGGCTCCAATTCTAATAAAAATAAAAGAGAAGAAAAGATAACCAATAGCAAGGTGGGTGGATTCAGTAAGAATGCACTGCTGGAAGACTTGAAAGGCCAAGTGACGGAGACATTGTTGTGGAGAAAATCTATGTGATCGTTAATTATGACTTGATCGTGACTTGATGGCACAGAATTTCTTTCCACAAATACGCGGAGGAAGTTGGAAATAGCTCAACGACCTCAATTTGTCTCCGTGATGTCATACCTGTGTGCCATCATAGACTCTTACTTCCATACATAACCAGAAGAACAGCAGCGGGAAAAGAACAGGAAGTGACTCCTTGCAGCCTCCTTTAGAACGGGTGGAAGGACATAAAAATGAATGATTGGTTGGATCATTGAGGGAGATGGGTTTGGTTATCTAGGGAGGAGGTGACTCAGTCAGAGATGTGTCCAAACAATGCTTCATTTTGTTCCACCCGTCAAGGAATGCTCTGGGATGCATTTGTCATTCATAGGAGTCAAAAGTAAGCTCGCACAATGTTTCAGAGATAAAAAGAGAGCAACGCCTTTAATTCTGTGATATATTGGCCGAAGACTCAACATCGGCCTAAGACATCTCAACTCTTCCTCCTAATTTCTGCTAAACATTGATGGGTACGAAGGATACATTTATGCTTCTGAGTTGTACTTGGGTTTGAGACAATTCCTTGGGAAATAAAATTAAAGATTTCCCAGGAACTTTAACAATAATGCTCCCCAAAAAATATTTATTTGCTGGAGAGAATTATCTAGAAACAATACATATCTTCTTGAGTCTTATCATTCCACAGTGCTTTATAACACTCCCTAGGTGGTTTACAACATCAATATATTGCCCCGAACAATCTCATTTTATCGGAAGCATGGAAGGCTGAGTCAGTTTCCAGCTGGTGAGGATCAAACTCCTAACTGTGGGCAGAGTTTACCTCAGGGGTGAAATCCAGCAGGTTCTGACTGGTTCTGGAGAACTGGTAGCGGAAATTTTGAGTAGTTCAGAGAACCGGCAAATGCCACCTTTGGCTGGCCCCAGAGTGGGGTGGGAATGGAGATTTTGCAGTATCCTTCCCCTGCCACACCCACCAAGCCACACCACGCCCACTAAGCCACACCCACAGAACCAGTAGTAAAAAAAGTTGAATCTCACTACTGCTTTGCCTGCAATACTACATTCCAACCACTATGCTGCCATGGCTTCCTCTTTGCCTAGGACAGAGGCTGGCAAACTTAAACACTCAAAGAGCCATTTGGAATCATTTCCCACTGAAAAGAAAACACTGGGAGCCACAAAAACTTTTCCGTGTCTGACTATTTCCTGAGCGGCCACAGAACTAGCATATTTAGTTGAATTAAACATTCTGTTTTCTTCTGAAACTTTCCTTGGATTTAGTCATGGTTGACCTACCAGGGGTCAAAAACCTCAATATATCACATGCCGGCGGGAGTCGCACACTGACGGTGATGAGGCATATTTTGAGTGACAGGGAGCCACAGCAGAGGGATGAAAGAGCCACATGCGGCTCCAGAGCCTGGTCTAGGAAGTCATCTTACACCATAGTTGACCATTGGTCTATCAGCCAAATAGCTCAATAGGAAGAATTTCCATCCTGTCCTTTCTAGAAATGACCCGAGATTGAATTTGGGACTTTCTGGCCACTGCCTATAAGGATGGAAGTTGTAAATCAGACCCACTTGATCATTCAAGATTACTAACATCAACTCTTTCCCATTCTCATGAGAGGTCAATGAGAATGAGAATATTTTTTTTATTGAAAATTTTAAAAAGCTTTTACAATTATTTACCTCCCTTCCCCCACCCTCCCCAACCAACCCCATCTCCCCCCCCAACATCCCCCCCCCCGACTTCCCAGAGAAATACAGGGTATAAATTTTTAACAATCATATTCTAAAATAAACTAAAATAAACTTGGCTTCTTCTTTCATTTGTGCTTTAACTCCTCTTTTGTTAAACTAACTGTAAACAAATTATATCATTCCTTTCTCTTTCAGTCATAAGCTATCTGGAATTTCTTAGTCCCGTATTTATTTTGAATATAATCAATCCATCTTCTCCACTCCAGTTTATATCTCTCATTGGAGTGGTCCTTGAGATATGCTGTTATTTTAGCCATCTCTGCTAAATTTGTTACTTTTAATGTCCATTCTTGAATAGTAGGCAAATCTTCCTTCTTCCAGTATTGCACCACCACAGTCTTGCTGCTGTTATTAGATTTAAAAGCAATTTAGTCTCTACAACAGTACAATCAGTAGTTATGCCTAACAAGAATAACTGCGGGTGAAAATGAGAATATTTAAAGTCTGGGACAGATTTTATGATTGGTATAAGACAAGGTGACAAGACTGGAACAAACTGTGTATATTGTGGTTGGACAGAAGGATAGATAATGCACTAAGTAGCTAATAGTTAATGGTTGAGACTAATTGTGTATAATGTGAATGTATGGTCACTTCGATTCTGCGGTACTGCATTGTTTTAAATGTAAAAATAATAAAATATATTTTTAAAAAAATGCATTCATTTTATTCCTCCCCACGATCACATGACCATAATTGATGACTTCTTGTCAGAAACCAGCATTTCCTGGAAAAAGACCAACCCTTAACAAACAATGGATCTGCTTAACAACCATGTCATTTGTTTTATGAGTGTGGCTTTCGCTTAATGACGGGCACAATAAAGGACACATGTTGATCTGTTTTACAACCATCATGACTTACAACTATAATTGCCAGGCTCAATTATGGTCGTAAGTTGAGGACTATCTGTATTGTTATTTTAAAAGTCTTCTTGGTGGAAATCAGTCAAAAGGTAGGAGCTCTTAGGAAATGGATGACAGCCTCTTCCAGAACAGGATGTACTAAGCTGAAGATGTCACACTGAGCGTCCAAACATGTGAGGACTGTTTTAAAAGCTTAAATATTGTATTGTTGTTTATTTTCGGGATACATTCCACGTAGCATCCTATCTCCTTGGAACAAGAGAGGGGAAAGTTCTAAGTTTAAAATTACTGTATCAAACTGGTCAACCTTTCCCTCCTGCCCAGAGATGGCAAACAGAGAGATAAGAAGAGGATCAGGATAATTGTTAGAACAATTAATCAAATGCTATGGGGACAACCATTTAAATGAGCCAGCCATGTGCAGCAGCTGCCAAAAAAGCCAACACAGTTCTAGGCTGCATAAACAGAGGGATAGAATCAAGATCACGTGAAGGGTTAATACCACTTTATAAGGCCTTGGTAAGGCCACACTTGGAATACTGCATCCAGTTTTGGTTGTCACGATGTAAAAAGATGAGGAGACTCTAGAAAGAGTGCAGAGAAGATCAACAAAGATGATTAGGGGACTGGAGGCTAAAATATACAGTTGCAGAAACTGGATATGTCTAGTTTAATGAAAAGAAGGACTAGGGGAGACATGATAGCTGTGTTCCAATATCTCAGAGGCTGCCACAAAGAAGAGGGAGTCAAGCAATTCGCCAAATCACCTGAGGGTAGAACAAGAAGCAATGGGTGGAAACTAATCAAGGAGAGAAGCAACTTAGAACTGAGGAGTAATTTCCTGACAG